>NC_047055.1:48534958-48839958 GCF_011762595.2 Tursiops truncatus
TTCCTGATTCAGTCTTGGCAGGTTTTGCATTTCTAAGAATTTGTCCATTTCTTCCAGGTTGTCCATTTTATTGGCATAGAGTTGCTTGTAGTAATCTCTCATGATTTTTTGTATTTCTGCAGTGTCATGTTGTTACTTCCCCTTTTTCGTTTCTAATTCTACTACTTTGAGTCTTCTCCTTCGTTTTCTTGATGAGTCTGGCTAATGGTTTATCAATTTTGTTTATCTTCTCAAAGAACCAGCTTTTAGTTTTATTGATCTTTGCTATTGTTTCCTTCATTTGTTTTTCATTTATTTCTGATCTGATCTTTATGATTTCTTTCCTTCTGCTAACTTCGGAGTTTTTTTGTTCTTCTTTCTCTAATTGCTTTAGGTGCAAGTTTAGGTTGTTCATTCGAAATGTTTCCCGTTTCTTAAGGTAGGATTGTATTGCTTTAAACTTTCCTCTTAGAACTGCTTTTGCTGTATCCCATAGGTTTTGGGTCATCGTGTCTCCATTGTCATTTGTTTCTAGGTATTTTTTGATTTCCTCTTTGATTTCTTCAGTGATCACTTCGTTATTAAGTAGTGTATTGTTTAGCCTCCATGTGTTTTTATTTTTTACAGATCTTTTCCTGTAATTGATATCTAGTCTCATAGTGTTGTGGTCGGAAAAGATACTTGATACAATTTCATTTTTTTTAAATTTACCAAGGCTTGATTTGTGACCCAAGATATGATCTATCCTGGAGAATGTTTCATTAACACTAGAGAAAAATGTGTATTCTGTTGTTTTTCATGGAATGTCCTATAAATATCAATTAAGTCCATCTTTTTTAATGTATCATGTAAAGCTTGTGTTTCCTTATTTATTTTCATTTTGGATGATCTGCCCACTGGTGAAAGTGGGGTGTTAAAGTCCCCTACTATGAATGTGTTACTGTCGATTTCCCCTTTTATGCCTGTTGGTATTTGCCTATGTATTGAGGTGCTCCTATGTTGGGTGCATAAATATTTACCATTGTTATATCTTCTTCTTGGATCGATCCCTTGATCATTATGTAGTGTCCTTCATGTCTCTTCTAATAGTCTTTATTTTGATGTCTATTTTGCCTGATATGAGAATTGCTATTCCAGCTTTCTTTTGGTTTCCATTTGCATGGAATATCTTTTTCCATACCCTCACTTTCATTCTGTATGTGTCTTTAGGTCTGGCATGGGTCTCTTGTAGAAAGCATATATATGGGTCTTGTTTTTGTATCCATTCAGCCAGTCTGTGTCTTTCGGTGGGAGCATTTAATCCATTTACATTTAAAGTAATTATCAATATGTATGTTCCTATTCCCATTTTCTTAATTGGTTTGGGTTTATTGTTACAGGTCTTTTCCTTCTCTTGTGTTTCTTGCCTAGAGAAGTTCCTTTAGCATTTGTTGTAAAGCTGGTTTGGTGGTGCTGAACTCTCTCAGCTTTTGCTTGTCTGTAAAGGTTTTAATTTCTCCATCAAATCTGAATGAGATCCTTGCTGGGTAGAGTAATCTTGGTTGTAGGTTTTTCTCCTTCATCACTTTAAATATGTCCTGCCAGTCCCTCCTTCTGGCTTGCAGAGTTTCTGCTGAAAGTTCAGCTGTTAACCTTATGGGGATTCCCTTGTGTGTTATTTGTTGTTTTTCCCTTGCTGCTTTTAATATGTTTTCTGTGTATTTAATTTTTGACAGTTTGATTAATATGTGTCTTGGCATGTTTCTCCTTGGATTTATCCTGTATGGGACTCTCTGTGCTTCCTGGACTTGATTAACTATTTCCTTTCCCATATTAGGGAAGTTTTCAACTATAATCTCTTCAAATATTTTCTCAGTCCCTTTCTTTTCCTCTTCTTCTTCTGGAACCCCTATAGTTCGAATGTTGGTACATCTGATGTTGTCCCAGAGGTCTCTGAGACTGTCTTTAGTTCTTTTCATTCTTTTCTCTTTATTCTGCTCTGCAGTAGTTATTTCCACTATTTTATCTTCCAGGTCACTTATCCGTTCTTCTGCCTCAGTTATTCTGCTATTGATCCCTTCTAGAGTATTTTTAATTTCATTTATTGTGTTTTTCATCTTTGCTTGTTTCATCTTTAGTTCTTCTAGCTCCTTGTTAAATGTTTCTTGCATTTTCTCTATTCTGTTTCCAAGATTTTGGATCATCTTTACTATCATTACTCTGAATTCTTTTTCACGTAGACTGCCTATTTCCTCTTCATTTGTTAGGTCTGGTGCGTTTTTATCTTGCTCCTTCATCTGCTGTGTGTTTTTCTGTCTTCTCATTTTGCTTATCTTAATGTGTTTGGGGTCTCCTTTTTGCAGGCTGCAGGTTCGTAGTTCCTGTTGTTTTTGGTGTCTGTCCCCAGTGGCTAACGTTGGTTAAGTGGGTTGTGTAGGCTTCCTGGTGGAGGTGCTAGTGCCTGTGTTCTGGTGGATGAGGCTGGATCTTGTCTTTCTGGTGGGCAGGTCCATGTCTGGTGGTGTGCTTTGGGGTGTTTCTGAAATTATTATGATTTTAGGAAGCCTCTCTGCTAATGGGTCGGTTTGTGTTCCTGTCTTGCTAGTTGTTTGGCATAGGGTGTCTAGCACTGTAGCTTGCTGGTCATTGCGTGAAGCTGTGTGTTTGTGTTGAGATGGAGATCTCTGGGAAATTTTCGCCGTTTGATATTATGTGGAGCTGGGAGGTGTCTTGTGGACCAGTGTCCTGAAGTTTGTTCTCCCACCTCAGAGGCACAGCACTGACTCCTGTTTCGAGCACCAAGAGCCTTTCATCCACACAGCTCAGAATAAAAGGGAGAAAAAGTAGAAAGAAAGAAAGAGGATAAATAAAATAAAATAAAGTAAGGTAAAATAAAATAAAATTATTAAAATAAAGAAATAATTATTAAGATCAAAATTTTTTTTAAATTAAAAAAAAAAAACGGACAGATAGAACCCTAGGACAAATGGTGAAAGCAAAGCTATACAGACAAAATCTCTCACAGAAGCATACACGTACACACTCACAAAAAGAGGAAAAGGGGAAAAAATAATAAATCTTGCTCTCAAATTCCACCTCCTCAATTTGGGATGATTCGTTGTCTATTCAGGTATTCCACAGATGCAGAGTACCTCACGTTGATTGTGGAGATTTAATCCACTGCTTCTGAGGCTGCTCGGAGAGAGTTTTGTCTTCTTTGTTCACACAACTCCCGGGTTTCAGCTTTGGATTTGGCCCCACCTCTGCGTGTAGATCATCAGAGGGTGTCTGTTCTTTGCTCAGACAGGACGGGGTTAAAGGAGCCGCTGATTCGAAAGCTCTGGCTCACTCAGGCCTGGGGGAGGGAGGGGTACAGATGTCGAGCGAGCCTGCGGCGGCAGAGGTTGTCGTGACGTTGCACCAGCCTGAGGCGCGCCGTGCGTTCTTCCAGGGAAGTTATCCCTGGATCCCGGGACCCTGGCAGTTGTGGGGTGCACAGGCTCCCTGGAAGGGAGGTGTGGAGAGTGACCTGTGCTCGCACACAGTCTTCTTGGTGGCGGCAGCAGCAGCCTTAGCGTCTCATGCCCGTCTCTGGGGTCCATGCTGTTAGCCGCGGCTCGCGCCCGTCTCTGGAGCTCCTTTAAGCAGTGCTCTTATTCCCTTGTCCTCGCGCACCAGGAAACAAAGAGGGAAGAAAAAGTGTCTTGCCTCTTCAGCAGGTCCAGACTTTTTCCCGGACTCCCTCCCGGCTAGCCATGGTGCACTAACCCCTTCAGGCTGTGTTCACGCTGCCAGTCCTCTCCCTGCACTCCGACCGAAGCCCAAGCCTCAGCTCCCAGCCCCTCTCGCCCCGGCAGGTGAGCAGACAAGCCTCTCGGGCTGTTGAGTGCTGGTCGGCACCGATTCTCTTTGCGAGAATCTCTCCACTTTGCCCTCCGCACCCCTGTGGCTGCGCTCTCCTCCACGGCCCCGAAGCTCCCCCCCTCCGCCACCCACAGTGTCCGCCCGCGAAGGGGCTTCCTAGTTTGTGGAAACCTTTCCTCCTTCACAGCTCCCTCCCAATGGTGCAGGTCCCATCCCTATTCTTTTGTCTCTGTTTATTCTTTTTTATTTTGCGCTACCCAGGTACTTGGGGAGTTTCTTGCCTTTTGGGAGGTCTGAGGTCTTCTGCCAGTGTTCAGTATTTGTTGTGTAGGAGTTGTTCCATGTGTAGATGTATTTCTAATGTATCTGTGGGGAGGAAGGTGATCTCCGCATCTTACTCTTCTGCCATCTTCACCTCTCCCAATATTGGTATTTTTGTTGAGTGATTCAACATGGTCCATTTTGGATGACTGAAAATATTTAAGGTAGTGACATCTCTTGTATTTAAGTAAGATTATTATATAAATTTAATATCATATATAGGTAAACTTATGCATCATAACTAGATATTAATTTTCCTTCCAGGACACCTGACAATTGGAATTCAGAATTGCTTTATAGTAACTGATATAAAGGAAATTGTAGGTCTTAACATTTTGGCTCTACACATCAACATATGTAAGACTGTAACTCACTTAAGGAGCTCTCCAGAAGTAAAACAGAACAAAATAAGATTAATGTTGATATTAGAAGTGATAAATTGTATATGCGGACTGTATAAAGGATCAATATACTTGAGGATGTTAATTATATATGATGTCAAACAAAATGGTTGGTTGAAAAGTTTATAAAATTAAGCTAATTATTTGGCGTACTGTAAAACAGAGAAATAAAACTTGTTTTGCTGCATTAAATCTTTTAAAAAATTGAATTTCCTCAGTAGGTATATGTAGACATGATATAAACTACATGAGAATTCCTACTACATATTAATACATATTTTGAAGCTGCAATAATTAACACAGCTGGGCACTTGAGAAGAACTAGGCAAGAAATAAATGGATTACAATAAAGAGTCCATAAATAGACCAAAATAATATATGGAAATTTGATATATATTAAAGCTGTCATTTCTCAGCAGCAGAGAAAGGATAAATAGTTTTGAGACAAGAGGAAAAGAGGGAAACTTTGATTCTTACCTCTTGGTTTGCACCAAAACAAATTTCAGATGAATCAAATACTTAAAACACAAGATAAATCATGAAAGTACTGAAAACAAAAAAAGAGTGAATTTATGTATTTATAATCTTGAAGTTTGGTAGACCTTTATGACTAGGGCATAAAACCCAAAAGCCATACATTTGACTATATAAAAATTAAAATACGTTGTAGTGCAAAAGTGAACAAAGTCTAAAAATCAAACTGGGAAAACAATTGCTATACATATGATAGAGGGCAATTTTTTTAATTTACAAGATACACCTATATACCAATAATCAAAATGATGGACAACAAAATAATAAAATTGGCTATGGATAGAAATAGGCTGCTTACAGTAAAGGAAATATAAGTTTAGAAGAGACATATGGAATGATGCTCAACTTTGTTCATAATTAAAGAAATGCAAAGTAAAACAATAATGTGATTCCATGTCTCATGTATCAGATTTGAAAAGATTAATAAAAATTATGATTAAAAAACATAATACCTATTATTGGAATCAGTTGCTCTATGTATGATAGTAGTATAAATTGGGACAGCATTTTTAGAAAGCAATTTTGCAATATCTATTAAAATTCAAAACTACTTGACTTTCTCAATTCCACTATTAAGATTTTAACTAAATGATACACTCATAAAAGTGTGCCACATATGCCCACAGGGATGTTTATTGCAGTGTTATCTGCAGTAATAGTAAACTGAAAAACTTAAATGTCCATCAATAGGGAATTAGTTAAATAAATTATGGTATAGTAATGTAATGCAGCAGTAGAAAAATGAGTTAGATCTGCTTATGCAGATATGGGATGATATCTAAGATATGTTATTAAATGAAAATAGTAAGCCACAGCATAGTGTGATCCCATTTGGGTAGCGAGTGGGTGGTCCAAGAATGCCACAGGGAGCTCTTTTTGGGTTGCTGGGCTACCTGGGGACCACTTTTACCCAAAAGGCAGTTGCAAGGGCAACTCCACAATCCAACCTCCCATTGGCTTAATAGCTTCTCCCAAAAAGGAGGGTTTGTAACTTACTGGGGGTTCCAGGCTCTCTAGGTGCTGGGCATCCGGTGTTTCATTAATTGACCAATTTGAATTTCTCTTCAAAAGGCAACAGGTCCAAATCGTTTTTACAAAAAATTCAAAAGTAGAAAGCTCCCATTTTACAAATAATTCCTGTTATTTCAAAAAGGTAAGATTTCCCTGATTGATTTTTTGCAGATAACCATAATATCAAAACTGATAAACACAAGAAAAGAAAAGTAGGTCAGTGGTTCTCAATGCTGGGTGGACAATATAATTATTTGGAGAGCTTTTGAAAAATGCTCATGCCTAGGCCCCACCAAAGAGTTTCTGATTTTTTTTTATTTGAGCTATGGCATGGGAATTATTTCTAATGTTCTACAGACCAATGTTCCTTATTCTTGTAATTCCAGATTCTAAATGAAATACTAACAAATTGAATCAGTTCATTAAAGGAATAATACACCATAATTGCAAACAATTTATTCTAGGGAAATAAAGATGCTTCAACATGAGGAAATCTATGAACATAATTCATTACCCCCCAAAACTGAAGGAGAAAGACCATATAGTTAAATCAGTAAATGTGTAAATGCTATTTACTAAAATTCAACCAGCATTTCTAAGACCATCTCTGGGTATATTTGGACTAGAAACACATTATCATGGTAAAACTACTTATCATAAACCATAGAAAAATTATTGTAAAATGAGGTATACTAAAAAATCATTAAATTCCCATTAAATTTAGGATCAAGTCAGGAATGCTCATTTTAAGCAGTAGTAAATATTATTTTGGAGATCTGGCTAATGCACTGAGACAGTGAACAAGTGATACAAATTTTGGAAATAAAGAGACATATATAAGCATTTCATGCAATTGTTCTTTTAAAATGATTTTTAAAAAAATGTTATTTTTTGGCTGTGTTGGGTCTTCATTGCTGTGCATGGGCTTTCTCTAGTTGCGGCGAGCGGGGGTACTCTTAGTTGTGGTGTGCAGGTTTCTCACTGTGGTGGCTTCTCTTGTTGTGGGGCACGGGCTCTAGGCACGCGGGCTTCAGTAGATGCGGCACATGGGCTCAGTAGTTGTGGTGCACAGGCCCAGTTGCTCTGCGGCATGTGGGATCTTCCTGGACCAGGGATTGAACCCGTGATCCCTGCACTGGCAGGCAGATTCTTAATCATTATGCCACCAGGGAAGTCCCATGTCATGCAATTGTATGCCTAGAAAATCCAAAAGATTACAAAACATAGAAGTGTTTACAAGATAATTTTATAGAGTAAAAGGATAAACTGTAACCACAGAAAATAAATAGTTTTCGTTTATACTAGGAATAAGCAGTTAGAAAACCAAATGGAAATATATCATATTCATAAAAATTACAAAAATATGAAATACCTGAGATTAAATCTAATAAAGAAACTATAGGACCTACGTGAAGATAGCTATAACTTCTTGTTGAAGGATTTAAAATAAGTCTCCCCAAATGGAAAGGTATACTGTGTTTCTGTATAAAAAGAATATTTAAAAATTTCAGTTATATCCCATACAAATGTAATATACCAAAACACGTGTAGGCACACATGCGCGTGCGCGCACACACACACACACACACACACACACACACACACAGTATTCTGAATGTTTTTTTAAATTGAAATCAGATGGAATTGTTTAAGTTCAAATGGAAGAATTAGTGCCTGAGAATATTTAAGAAACCTATGAAAATAAGAATGCTTCATGGGGATTAGCTTTGTTGGATATTAATAAAACCATCAGAATAGATGGATAGATGATAGATAGATATTATCTGTCTACCTTGATGCTCTCCTTGACCAAACTTTAGTCAGGCTCCTCTAAGCCCTCTTCTCAATGAGGGCTTGAATTTGGGCTTTAGTGTCCCTCCTCATTGGGCCTGCATTGCCCAGTTTTAGAAAGAATCCTGCTAAGTCAGTTTAGAGAGAGTCCGCCACCCTTGATAGCTGACCAACTTCCTCATTTCCCACCATAACCAAGGTGATATCTCTTCACCCTGGGCTGCCTTCACCAAATATCCTATTAGGTCAGTATAGCGAGAATTCCCCGATCCTTGATGTCTCATCTTAGTAATTTTGTATCCATCAAGCCCCCTCCCACCCCACAACCTGCTCCTTCCTATAAATCCTCACTTGCCCTTTGTGTATTTGGAACTGAACCCAGTTCTATACTGAGGTTTCTTTTCCCTTATTGCAATAGTCTTGAATAAAATCTATTTTTACTGCTTTAACCACTGTCAGGCTCTGGTTTTCTTTAACAATAGAAACTGGAGGGCATCATCAAATCCAGAAACAAACGTGAGTATATTGGAACTTAATATTTGACAAATATTGTCTTTTAATTTTGTATGGAAATGATGGTTCTCCAAAATAATGGTGTTGGCATAATTTGTTATCCATGTGGAGAAAAATAAATATATATCCTTATCTCACACACATATACAAAATTAATTCAAGATGGAATGATGATATAAATGTCAAGAAATAAATTATAGTACTATTAGAAGGAAGTTTAGTGGTTTTCAAAAAAATCTTTAGGTGAGAGAGGAACTACAGATGTCATAAATGAAATTTTTACTGACTTTTCTAGGTAAACAAAACTCATATCCTCCAAAAATAAAGTAAAATAAAAACCATGAACAATGTCAAAAGAAAACCGACTGAGAAAATATTTGTAATACTTTTAGGAGATTGCTATCCCTGATAGATGGAGGCCTTAATTAAAAAATAGAAAGTAAAAGTCTAATAATCTAAAAGAAAACTGGGCAAATAATATGAAGAAAAGATTCATTGGACAGGTAATGATATAATTCTTTGATCTTTTGAAACCATGTATATGCATAACTTATGTACAAACCACAGTATATTGTTGTTTTTCTGTCAAATGAATCATCCATAATGAAAATGTATGTATTTCAGATATGGCTTATATCAGATCTGATTCTTCATTTAAGTCTGACTTTATGAAAGGTGTAGGAAGAATCTGGGAAGAAGACCCTGATTAACCAAGGAGAAGTTTGGCAGTTTTGATTTTGATATTTGAATTTATGACAATATGTCCACTATGAAAAGTTTAGACATATGAATGTTTCTCAGTGATATTGTTTTAAAGCCTCCCCAGTCATACCAACTGTTTATTCAACACTTAACATGTGCAGCCCATAGGACTATGTGTACTTTATCTCATTTAATCCTCAGAGCAACTTATGAGTCAGGTACAATTATTATTTGTATACTAAGTATAGGAAGCTATGGCTCAGAGAGACTAAGTAACTTGCCCAATATCACATTGTGGTGAAGCAGGGCCTTGTACTAGGTTTTTCTGACTCTATAGCACATGCCCCTAACTTTTTAACTGCATGTGTTCTAAATGACAACCATATGGAAACCATACCATGTTCTCAGCTGGGTCTCTGAACTATTTATACTTCTTCACTTTTTTTTTTTTTGGCCTCATGTATCTTTTTGGGAACTTGATGAAATATATGAATCTACTATTGAGAAAACTGCAAATATGTACGCATACATGTGAACACACACATACTCACAATTTTGCATACAATTTCTAGGAAAACATGGCCCTCCTGAAGCCTACCCTGGATCCCCATGTTGTGAACCTCTGTTCTACTTGAGGAAGATCAGGAGATCTGGAAACACTGGTTTCACCATTCATATAAAAGTACAATTTTTAGGGGAACTGCACTGACCTATTTTTTAAGCTTCGTATCTGATTTATTTTTATGCAAATATAGAATAAAATGGAAGTTTGGGAGTCATTATTAAAGAAATTGGTTGGGGGATGACCAGCTAAAGGAGAAATAAAAATTATTCCTGTGTGCTAGATCTTCACCTACCTAGAAAAGATGTGGAGCAATTCACATCTTTGAGTTGCTTGTTAATAGTAATGTCGGGAACACAAAATACTTTTGTTATAACTATATTACTACACACACAGTTCTACACCAAATAGTCCTCTTAAAGAGAATGGCTTTACCTACCTTTCTTATGTCTGGTTTAACCAAAGATTTACTTGCCAGTCCTTAATAGAGTTCTTAAAACCTCTAAGGGGTTCTTATACAAGCCCAATGCTGAAATAATGAATTTGCTGTGTGCACCATGTTGTTAGATCTAGTGGACAGGTACTTTAAAGATAGTTTGCCATTTCAGAAGAAAAACAATACCTATAACCTCATCAGTTATGACGGTTCCATTACTGACAGATGGGGCCTACAGCCAGTAATTACACAACATATATGGGGAAGTTTGATTAACCAGAATATCTTCTACACTGAACTCTAATACCCAGTTTGTGGTTAGTCATATAATTGACAGGAAAATCTAGGACAGTGTTCTAGTTCTTGTTGAGAGTGAATAATGGTAAAAGCGCCTCAAAGCAGTAACAAGTGTGAGTTATTGAAAGTGATGGGATTTTAAAAAGCATGTAAGTAGTAATGTATCCCTTTGTGTTAACTGAGAATGGATGAAAGTACAGGTTTGATGAACAGGCATCAATTAAATAGTCTGTTAGTTTTGTTTTTGCTCTTTTTTCCTTCACACCTGTATATCTTGCCAAAAAAAATCAGCCAAAACATTTATTCAGCAATGCCGTTATATATCAATGAGTTTCCATTGACCTTGTGATTGCATGATGATATTGAAACATACAAAGAAGCACTGATAATCTCAGAATGAAGTATTCACTGTAAAACAATTAACTGCATCTTATTGGCTTCTTACCACGTGTAATATGTCTGGCTGGGTCTTGGCTCAGATTGCTTGTGACATGGTCATCTATTTAAAAGTTGAACATGAAAGTGCCTTATTTCTGTGCACTTATGTGCACCAGAGGATTTTCTTTTGAAAAATGTACCTCAGTTTGCTAGATTTCAGTTTCACAGCTTCTATTTTACCTTTACTTAGGCCCTCATAATTTTTTCATTGGTGAAACACTCTCTAAATTTTTGAAGTTCCCAATTAATTTCATATTTATTTTGGACCTAGAAAAAATCTCATCATATTGAGGAAACCTTAGTATAAAATCTCATACTCAGTCTCTTTCCAATAAGTCATTATTTATACTCACTAAAGCACCTCTTGCACCCTAGGTTGATGTCACTCAGAGGGTAGACTGAGTAGTGCATTCCTGTAGCCAGGAGTGTGTGATCAATGAGCATGTAAATGGAGGATTTTGTAAAATAATCTTAAATTTCCATATTCCTATTTTGTTTGTTTGTTTTTAGTCTGTAGAGATTCCTAGATTTTTAGAGAAGTTTTTTTTTGAAAGATTCTTGGATTTCTACATTAGACGTGTGCCTAGACCCCATAGGCTGCAGGTGGCTACTGTTTTGGTCACTGAGCCTTACTTGGTTTTCCCTAATCAAAAGCTCCTGTATTGATATAACTGTATGACTCGCTGGCTCATTTCATCTCAGTGTCAGACAAAGCAACCCAGGCTCTGATGCAATGATGTTAAGGGATAGCCATTACTTTTCCTCTCCACATTTTATCTTAGGCAAATGCTATTGCCGTGAAGATTCACATTCACCCCATCACCTCTTTTTGGATATAATAATTGTGCCCTTGCATGATAATACACTTATCACACTAAGCAAAGGCCAATAAAAAATAGCTTTCTAGTACTATGACTATTTAGATATATCTCCTTAATCCTTACAAGCATAAGATCAGACAATTGATATGACAACTCTCTGTGTATGTGTGTTTGTGTGTGCATGTGTGTGTGTCTGTGTTTCTAGGCTTGAGACCAGTAAAAGTTCCTTTACATTCTTAAAGTAAATTTGCTACAGTAAAGAAATAGAGAGCAGATACAACCAAATGAACCATGGGTTAGATTTCTGAAGTTATGAAATGAGTCAAAATTTCCATTCTTCCCTGAAGCCTCAATGAACTTTTTCTTTGATGAAAGGCCTGTAAAATTGCCCAGGTTTGTTTCTACTATTCTGGGAGCTAGCTGGTTACTTTAGTTTAAATTGATGCCCAAACTCTATTCTGTGTGCTGCATGAATTGAATTGAGTCCCAGATTATATTGAAGTTAAATGTCTGAAATGCAGTGCTGTACTTCCAACAGTGCATACTTGCTGGCTGCCCTCTTCACTCATTGAATTTTCAAAACTAATAATAAATGGTTATAACTATGAATAAGACATTTGTGAAAAGTGCACTAAACCAGGGATCAGGGGGCTAATATTCTGATCCAGACTTTGCCACTAAATGGATGGATGATGTAAGGCAAGTCACTTTCCTTCACTGGGCCCCATATTATCTTTGGAAAAGAAGGTATTTAGCTTTGATTAACATAAAAAAGAATGACAGAAATAGAGTCACAGATGTAGAAAACAAACTTATGGTTACCGGGGGGAAAGGGGAGGGGTGGGATTAATTGGGATATTTGGATTGACATATACACACTACTACATATAAAATAGATAACTAATAAGAACCTGCTGTATAGCACAGGGAACTCTACTCAATACTCTGTAATGACTATATGGGAAAAGAATCTAAAAAAGAGTGGATATATGTATATGTATAACTGATTCACTTTGCTATACACCTGAAACTAACACAACATTGTAAATCAACTATACCCCAATAAAAATTTAAAAGAAAAGATTGAAATAATGCCATTTGCAGCAACATGGATGGACTTAGAGATTATCATACTAAGTGAAGTATGCCAGACAAAGACAAATATCATATATCACTTATATGTGGAATGTAAAAAAAGGATACTAATGAACTTATACACAAAACAGAAATAGATCCACAGATATAGAAAACAAACTTATGGTTGCCAAAGGGGAAGGGCAGGGAGGGATAAATTAGGCATTTGGGATTAACATATACACACTACTATATATAAATAGATCACCAAGAAGGACCGACGTATAGCATAGGGAACTATAGTCAGTGTTTTGTAATAACCTATAAGAGAAAAGAATCCAAAAAGAAATAGATATATATGCACGTATAACTGAATCACTTTGCTGTACACCTGAAATTAACGCAACATTGTAAATCATCTACACTTCAATGAAAAAGAAAAAAAGATTGTCAAACTGGAAAGAGAAAGAAAAGCAGATATATTACACACATATACACAAAGAGATTTAGACTTTTTATGTTCCTTTTTTATCTCTGAATATCTGTGATCTATTGTTTTAAGACTACCTTTACAAGACAATAACATTTGTTATGAGGTACGGTTTTCAACATCTTTAGAAGAATATCTTCGATTTATTTACAGTTATAGCAGCCATTTTGAAGCCCTCTTTTTTTTTTGTCATCTTGAGAAACAAATCAGCATTGAAGTATGATAATTATATCTTTTTTTAAACTTGCAGCTCTTTAGCAGTGCAGTAATAAATAAGATGACAGAATTTATTGACAAAAGAGAAATAGTTCATTGTTGTATGAGTTAATTTTCTTTCCTGTGATGCATTAATGTCCTTCAATAAAGAACATCCAATTTTGTTCTCACACTTCAGGAGAGAGGTTTAGAACGTGTTTCAGACAATAATACTTGTGTTTGAATCAGAATCAGAGGAATCTATAGAACAACCCAATAGGAAATTAAAAAAAAAGAAATCACTATTCCAAAGGAAGGGTGCTGTGGTAGAGATGCCAGTTACTCAGTGTGAAATGGCAAAGGATTCATTTTTCTTTCTTACTTTTGTTTCTAGATTTCTTCAATTAGAGTGCCTCCTAAAGATATTGTTTATGCAAGATGGAAGACATAAAGTTAAGACCTGTGGGTGATAAAGGTAAGATAAGAGGAATAATTTTAATTTATATGGCTGAGTTTTATAGGTTAGTTCATTCATTCATTCACTCATTCATCAAATATACCCAGTATATCTAATTGTCAAGCGCCATGCTTTGACTTACATACAGTCCATATCAATGATTCTTGTGTGTTTTACCCTCTTTTTTAAAAGTTCTGAGATGTATCTAGCTGTTAGAAAGGAATAGATGACAACTAAATCAATATTTTTGTGCTTACCACTAAGCCTTACCATTTTTTGGTATTTTATCCAGATATTTTGTAAAAGAAGTAAAATATGAGAGATGTTTTTCCTGTTCCTATTACTTTCACTTATTCCCTCGAGGTGACCAACAGCCTTCATTTTATATACTTTCATACATATGCATGTATCTATACCAATTTATAAGATTTATTTGCATGTTTTAAAATTGTGTATAAATTGCATATAAATAGTATCATTCTATCATTCTGCAACCTAATTTTGTTGCTCAAACTTATGTTTTTGAGCTTAAATCCATACAAGTAGCTCTACTTCTTGCATTTTAATTACTATGTTCCATTGTTTGAATATTCCACACTTTGTTCTCTTGTTGATGGATTTTAGATTCTTTTGATTTTTTAGGTATTTCTAACAGCTCTACAGGCAAAAGAAAAAAGTATTGTAGGGATATATTTTACAAACGTGTGAGGTGTTTCTCTAGTTTTATACCTAGTACTGATATTGTTGGATCAAAGGGTATATCTATCATCAAATTTGCTAGATATTGCCAAGTTGCCATCCAAATAATGTACAGATCTTCCTCATATTATGATAGGGTTACATCCTGATAAATCCATCATTAGTTGAAAATATCATAAGTTGAAGATACACTTAATACACCTAACCTACCAAACATCATAGCTTAGCCTTGCCTACCTTAAAAGTGCTCAGAACACTTACATTAGCCTACAGTTGGGCAAAATCATCTAATGCGAAGCCTATTTTATAATAGAGTATTGAATATCTCATATAATTTGTTGAATAATATACTGAAAGTGAAAAACGGAATGGTTGTATGGGTTCAGAATGGCTGTAAATGTATCGGTTGTTTCCCCTTGTGATCTCCGGGCTGACTGGGAGCTGCTGCCACCCAGCATCACAAGAGACTATTGCACTGCATATCACTAGCCTGGGAAAAGATCAAAATTCAAAGTACAGTTCCTACTGAATGCGTATCACTTTTGCACTATCTTAAAGTCAAAACTCATAAGTTGAACCATCGTAAGTTGGAGACTTGTACATGCAGTTATTTACATTCTCAATGGTAGTGTATGTCTTCCCTTTGCCATACAACTTTACTAATGAGTGGTGACTTAGGGTTTTCTTTACTTCTCTGTTCTCTGAATATTTCACATAAAATAGAGATTCTTGTTCCCTTGAATTTTTGATAAAAGTCACCTGTTAAAATCACTAGGGGCTAGTGTCATTTTATTGCCTGGTGATTTTTTTATTATTGATATAATTTATTTAATGGTAATTGATTTATTCAGGCTTTCTGTTTTTATCAGTCAGTTTTGGTCATTTATACTTTCTAAGCAATTATTCATTTTGTTGAAGGTTTTAAATTTATTGGTATAATATTGTTTATAATATATTCTTATGATTATTTAGCTCTGTTTTCTCTGCAGTTATATTCCCTTTTTGGTTTCTAATTTTTTTTAATGCATGACTTCTGTCCTTCTTTATTAGTTTTGTGAAACTCTTACCAGTCTTTTTATTTTTTTAAGGGAACCAGATTTTGGTTTTGTTAATTCTCAGTACTATTTGTTTTCTATTCCATTACTTCCTCTGTTACATTTTTCTATAGGTATATTCTGTTAATTTTATAGCTTCCTTTTTACAACTTTTTTTATTTTAACAAATGCATTTACTGCTATAAATTTGTCCCAAATACCATTTTAGCGGTATCCCACAAGATTTGACAATTAGTATTTCTATTGGTCATTTCCAAAGATTTTGTATTTCTCATTGTCAGTCCTTTATAATGAGTAGAGCAATTTTAGTCTCACTCTTCACTATTCTGACTCCTGGAAACCAGTGCTTGCTTTCAGGCTTGGAGCCTTGAAGTGCTGTGACTTCAGCTTTGCTCACTTGATTACATTTCAGTTCTGTTTCTGGTGCATGACTGATCCCTTTGTTGAGCTTAGCCATATCTTTTTGATTTTCTGTATTTTCCTATCAAAGCTATAATAACATGAATCTACTCCACCATGTTCACTGGAGGCCCCCTTTGCCATCTTTAGCTGTACAGATTACTTTCATATCTCAGACTTTATTAGGATGAGCAACTAGAAAATGGAATAGTCAGTGTTTACACTCAAGACTACAACAAGCTGATTAAAAGGAAGGAGGGTACTGAGTCAATTATGTAGATGATTGGTCTAAGCATTGACAAATATAAGAATGGATATGGGGAATGAAAGAGAAAAGATCATTTATGTTGTCAGTATAGTTAGGAGGTCCATGTCCCTACTTCCCAACAGAAGTTAATATAAAGTCAAATCAGAATGATGTAACTCTCCTAATCTCTGTGCAGAAGGTGATTCTAAGTAGTCCCTTAGCCAGACACAAGGAATACAGCAATAGCCTGTAAAAGGACCATCCTAATTTACAGATAGGAACCCATCTCTGCAACTGCAATTCAAAAGAATATATAGCTGATATGTGATTGAAACATAGTCATCCATTTTTCTCTGGTGGTTTGATTTTTCACTTTGAAAAAGTAGGGGATTTGTCTACTTTAGAATGCTGCTCACTTTACAATGGTCTGCTCTGTAGATCACTTTGAGAAGAATTTCATCTTAATAATATTAAGTCTTCCAATTTGTGAACATGAGTTATCTTTTTTCCTGCATGAATTATTTATTTTATAACTGCAAGTTTGTACCTCTTAATCTCCCTCACCTATTTCACTTGTGCCTTCACCGACTTCCCCTTTGAAAATCACCAGTTCGTTCTCTGTATCTATGAGTCTGTTTCTGTTTTATTATGTTTGTTTGTTTGTTTGTTTTGGTTTTTAGATTCCACATATAAGTGAAATCATCCAGTATTTGTCTTTCTCTGACTTATTTCACTTAACATGATACCCTGTAGGTCCATCCATGTTGTTGCAAATGGCTAGATTTCATTCTTTTTATGGCTTCCATTGTGTGTGTGTGTGTGTGTGTGTGTGTGTGTGTGTGTGTCTGTGTGTGTCTGTACCATGTCTACATTATCCATTCATCTATCAATGAACACTTAGGTTGCTTCCATATCTTGGCTATTGTAAATAATTCTGCAATGAACATGAGGTTCATATAACTTTCTGTATTATTGTTTTTGGGTTTTTTTTTGAAAAAATACCCAGAAGCGGAATTGCTGGATCATACGGTAGTTCTATTTTTGATTTTTTTGAGAAACCTACTGTTTTCCATAGTGGCTGCACTAATTTACATTGCCACCAACAGTGCACAAAGCTTTCTTTTCTCCACATCCTCACCATCATTTGTCATTTGTTGTCTTTTTGATGATAGTCATTCTAACAAGTGTGAGGTAGTTTACGTGGTTTTGATTTGCATTTGTCTGATGTTTAGTGATGTTGAGCATTTTTTCATGTGCCTGTTAGCCATCTGCATGTCTTCTTTGGAAAACTATCTATTCGTTTACTCTTCCCATTTTTCAACCCGATTGTGGTTGTTTGTTTTTTTGATGTTGAGTTGTGAGTTCTTTTTATATTTTGGGTATTAACCCCTTATCAGAGATATATTGTTTACAAATATCTCCTTCCATTCAATAGGTTCTCTTTTTGTTTGGTGGATGGTTTCCTTTTCTCTGTAGAAGCTTTTTACTTTGATGAAGTTCCATTTGTTTATTTTCCTTTTCCTTGCCTGGGGAAACATATTGGAAAAAATATTGCTAAGACTGATGTTAAAGAACTTACTGCCTATGTTCTTCTAGGAGTTTTATGGTTTGGGGTCTTACATATAGGTCTTTAATCCATTTCATTTTTGTATATGGTCTGAGCAAGTAGACCAGTTTGATTCTTTTGCATGTAGCTGTTCAGTTTTCCCAACACCATTTATTGAAGAGGCTGTCATTTCCCTATTCTGTATTCTTGCCTCCTTTGTCTTAGATTAACAGGCCTCATAAGTGTGGATTGTTTCTGGGCTCTCTCTTCTGTTTCATTGGTCTATGTGTCTGTTTTTGTGCCAGTACCATAACTGTTTTGATTACTATAGCTTTGTTGTATAGTTTGAAATCAGTTAACATGATACCTTCAGTTTTGTTCTTCTTTCTCAAGGTTATTTTGGCTATTCAGAGTCATTTGTGTTTCCATACACATTTTAGAATTATTTGTTGTTCTAGTACTGTGAAAAATGCCCTTGGTATTGTTATTTGGATAGGGATTGCACTGAATCTGTAGATTGCCTTGGGTAGTATGGTCATTTTAACAATATTAATTATTCCAGTCCATGTGCATGTTAGGTTTCTTATCTCCACTCTTAGTTCTTTTTCTGATATTATGTCTTATTCCTTTCTTTGGAACATTTTCTTCTGTCTCCTCATTTTGCCCAATTCTCTGTGTTTATTTCTATGTGATAGGTAGGATCCATTTCCCAATCTTGGAGAAGTGGTCCTAAGTAGGAGACGTCCTATGAGGCCTAGAAGCATGTTCCCCTCTGGTCACCAGAATTTTGTATTCTAGGGGTTCTCCCTATGTGGGTTGTGTGTGCCCTTCTGTTGTGGTGGGGCTGACTAATGTGGGCATGCTGGTAGGCAGGACTGGCCCTGGCCTGGTTGGCTGCAAGATTTTGCCTCATGCAGTGGCTGCAGGCCCACTAGAAGGCATGGTAGACTTGTTGGATGGCTGTTTGTGTAGCTCAGGGGGACTTGGAGTTGGCGCCCAACCACTGGAGGGTGGAACTGGTTCCCCATGTAGCTGGCTGCATGGCCCATGGGCCAAGGCTCAGAGCTGGTTCTGGCACCCTGTTTTATGGGACTGGGTTCTGGGGGTGGCTGGCTGCAGGGCTTGGGGTTTGGGGATTATGCTGACACACTGGTGGGCAAGGCTGGGTCACAACACCTCACTGGCTGCTGGGCTGGTGGGGGTCTCAAGCCTGGTGCTGGCCCACAGGTAGGTGGGGCCAGGTCCGCAGGCAGCTACCTACTTGGGCCCAGGCACCTTGGTACTGTTGCTGGCCGCTGTTGGGCAGGTAAGCCCTGGTGCTAATATGCTAGAGGGAGGAATCCAGTATGGTGCTTGCCAGCACCAGTGTCCTCCTGGTAGAACAAACCCCCCCAAATGGCTGCTCTAGTAGTAGAAGTGTCTGTGTCCACAGGGGTTTCCCAGTTGCCTTCTGCCTCTCTAGGAGGCTCTACAAGATCAGCAAGTGGGTCTGACTAGGCTCCTTTCAAATTACTGCCTCTGCACTGCAACTCGGAGAGTGTGAGATTTTCTTGCCATTCTAAGAGTGGACTCTTTGTTTCCTATAGCCCTCTGACTCTCTTGTCTTCATGTCCCTCTGGCCTTCAAAGCCAGACATTCTGGGGGCTCATCTTCCCAGTGCAGGACCCCTGGGCTGGAGAGCCCAATATAGGGCTCAGATTCCTCACTTTTGGGGGAGAAACTCTGCAGTTGTGATTATTCTCCCATTTGTGAGTTGCCTACCTCGGGGTGTGGGTCTTGACCATACTGCATCTCCATCATTTTTACTTGTCTCACTATGATTCCTTCTTTATATCTTTAGTTGCAGAAAATCTTTCTGCTGGTCGTTTTCATAGATAGTTGCTCTGTTAATAGCTATAATTTTGGTCTACCTGTGGGAGGAATTGAGCTCAGGCCTTCCTGCTCAGCCATCTTGGCCACCACCCCCAGGTTGTCTTTCTTTTTATTTGGGTCATTTTTAATTTCTTTCAGCAATATTTTGTAATTTTCAATGAAAAACTCTTTCACCTCTTTGTTTAAATTTATTCAGAAATATTTTATTCCTACTGATCCTATTATAAATAATTTTTAAAATTTCCTTTACAGATTTTTCATTGTTAGTATAAGAAATACAACTTGTATTTGTCTTTTGATTTTGTATCTTTGTAACTTTGTAACTTTGCTAAATTTATTAGTTCTAACTTTGTGTGTGTGTGTGTAATCTTTAGGGATTTTCTACATATAAGATCATGTTATCTATAAACAGAGAATTTTACTTTTTCCTTTCCAATTTGAATGTCTTTTATTTCTTTTCTTGGCTGGAAATTCCATTACTATGTTGAATAGAAGTGGCGAAAGATCTTTGTCTTGCTTGTGATGTCAGAGGAAAAGCTTGTTTTCTTTCAGCTTTGAGTATTATGGTGATAGCTTTGTGTTTTTCATATGTGTCCTTTATTATGCTGAGGAAGTTATATTCCTAGTTTATTGAGTATTTTTTTAATCACAAATAGGTGTTGTATTCTGTCAAATGCTTTCTTTGCATCAATTGAGATAATCATGTGATTCTTTTCTTTAATTCTCTTAATGTAGTATTTTTGTATATTGAATTATCCTTGCATTTCAGCAATAATTCTCATTTTATCATGATATATAATCCTTTTAACATGCTGCTTAATTGATTTGCTAATATTTAGTTGAGAAGTATTACATCAATATTCACGTGGGATATTAGTCTATGGTTTTCTTTTCTTGTACTGTGTCTGATTTTGTTATCAGGATAATGTTGTCCCCATGGATTGAATTAGGAAGTGTTCCCTTCTCTTCAATTTTTTGGAAGAATTTGAGAAAAATTGGTGTTATATCCTTTTTAAAGCTTTCATAGAATTCAACAGTGAGGTCATCTGGTCCTAGGCTTTTCTGTATTAGAGGTTTTTGATTATGGATTCAAACTCCTTATTTGTTATAGGTCTAGTCAGAGTTTCTATTTTTTCTTTTTTTAAAGTACTGTGTTACTTACTTAATTAATTTATTTATTTTAATTTTTTTTGGACGTGCGTTGTGGCATACGGGATATTAGTTCCCCGACCAAGGATCGAACCCATGCCCCCTGCAATGGAAGCCCGGAGTCTTAACCACTGGACCTCCAGGGAAGTCCCTCTATTTGTTCTTGAGTCAGTTTTCATAGTTTGTGTGTTTCTAGGAATTGTTCCATTCCATCAAGGTTATCTATTGTTGGTGTACAATTGTTCATAATATTCTCTCATAACCATTTTATTTTTGTAATTTTGTTAGTAATATCCCCATTTTCATTTATGCTTTTAGTAATTTCAGTTTTCTTGTTTTTTCATACTAAATGTAGCTAAAGTTTTGTTAGTTTTGTTAGTCTTTTCAAAGAACCACCTTTGGTTTTGTTGAATATTTTATTGTTTTTCTATTCTCTATTTTATTTATCTCCACTTAACCTTTATTATTTCTTTCCTTCTGCTACCTTTGGGTTTAGTTTGGTCTTTTTCTAGTTCTTTAAGATGCATAGTTAGGTCCTTGATTTGAACTCTTTCTTCTTTTTTTAATGTATGCATTTAAAACTATAGATTTCTCTTATAGTACTGCTTTCACTGCAGCTTATAAGTTTTGATATGTTCTGTTTTCATTTTCATTTGTCTCAAGGTATTTTCTAATTTCCTTTATGATTTCTTTTTTTACTCACTGGTTGTTTATAAGTGTGTTGTTTAATTTCCACATATTTGTGGATATTTTTGTTTCTTTCTGCTGTTGATTTCTAGTTTCTTTGCATTGTTATCAGAAAAGATACTTTGTATGATTTCAAACATTTTAAATTTATTAAGACATTTATTAAGACATCAAACATTTTAAATTTATGTGTCCTAAGTATTGTCTACCCTGGAGAATTTTTCATGTAAACTTAAGGAAAATGTGTATCTGCTGTTATTGGGTGAAATGGTCTCTCTCTGTTAGTTCTAATTGGCTAATGGTGTAGTTAAAGTTTTCTATATCCTTATTGATTTTATATATGGTTGTTCTATCCATTATTGAAAGTGGGGTATTAAAATTTCAAACAATTGTAGAATTTTCTATTTTCCCCTTCAATTCTGTCAATTTTTCTTCATATATTTTGGAGCTTCTTTGTTAGGTTGTGCATGTTTATAATTTTTAGATATCTTGTTGTATTGACCTGTTCTTTTGTTTTGTAATCTTTTCTGACTTAATGTCTATTTTGTCTGAACAGCTCTCTTTTGGTTACTATTTGAATGGAATATTATTTTCTATCCTTCTAATCCAATCTGCCAATCTCTGTGTTTTAATAGGAGAATTTAATACATTTAAATGTATTAAAGAAGGATTTATTTCTGCAATTTAGCTATTTTTTTCTGCATGTCATATATTTTTGTTCTTCACTTCCTCCGTTACTGACCTTATAAAATTTACTTTTCATAGTGTACCATTTTGATCTCTTTCTTTTTTCCTTTTTTGTATGTTTTTAAATTATTTTCTTATTGGTTACTTTGGGGATTACAATTTACATCTTAAATTTAGAGCATTCTAGTTCAAATAATACCAACTTAATTTCAATACTATAAAGATACTCTGTGGGCTTCCCTGGTGGCGCAGTGGTTGAGAATCTGCCTGCCAATGCAGGGGACATGGGTTTGTGCCCCAGTCTGGGAAGATCCCACATGCCGTGAAGCAGCTGGGCCCGTGAGCCATGGCCGCTGAGCCTGCGCGTCCGGAGCCTGTGCTCCACAATGGGAGAGGCCACAACAGTGAGAGGCCTGCGTACCACCAAAAAAAAAAAAAAAAAAAAAAAAAGATACTCTGCTCCTAATGTCTTAGTTTGTTCAGACATTTGTGTTCCTGATTTCCTTTAGTTCTTTTTTCATGGTTTCCCTTATCAAATATATTTAATATAGTTGATTTAACTTCTTTGACTAATATTTCCAATGTCTGGACTTCCTGGGTGATAGTTTCTGTCAAATTATTTTTTCCCTGTGAATAGGCTATTCTTTAAAATTCCTGTGTATGCTTTGTAAATTTTTGTTGAGATTTGAACATTCTGAGTATTATGTTGTGGTAACTCTGGAAATCTAATTCTCTCATTCCTCCCTGATTGTTGTTTTTTTGCTGTTTGAGGGCTGGAACCATCCTTTGATGATTTTATGAACTAGTTTTGTAAATTGTGTATCCTTGTTGTGGGTGGCCACTGAAGTTTCTCTTTCACTTTTTTTTTTTCCTGCAATCAGCCAATGACCTGACAAGATTTCCTTAAATATCTGGCTCTCAATAGGGTGGAAGAGGAGTCTTGTGTCTTTAAATCCCCTTGTGGCTAGGAAGGCACGTTAGCCCTTTGGTGTTGAAACAGTGACTGATCTCTATGCCAGTCCCTCAGTGATAAAAAGCAGCAATCAGCAATCAAATTGCAAAATATGTATCCCTGGGGAACAAATGTTTACTGTCCATCTGACTCTAGCAAGTTGTATCAGAAACATGGGATATAGTCTACATAGCTGCCTGCCATGGGGTTGGTGGATGGATGATAGTAGCTAGTAACTATAACAGCCAAAATTGACTGAAATTTACCATCCTCTTCATCAAGCTTTCATCAAGCTTTCATCAAGCTCTCCCCTGGATGCTGCAAGTGTTATATTCAATTCAGAGTTCCAAAATAGTTGCTTTAGATAGTTCCTGACAGTTCATTTGTTATTTCCGTGGAAGGATGAATTCCTGAAATATCCTACTCCATGTCACTCATGAATTGCTTTTTGTTATTGTTTTTTTGTCCATTTTTAGTTTGAGTGTTAGTAGTTTATTATGAACTTTTTTTAAAAAGCTCAATGTATAAAGATTATGAGCTTTTGTCTATTTTCTGTTTGCCCTTTAATTTTGTTGCTATTAGTGTTCATTTTATTTATGTTTTGAAATCTATTGATTTCTTTTCCTTTGAGAATTAGAAGGTCCTTCCCTTTTCAAGATTGATTTCATTTTTACCTACATTTTCTTCTAAATGCTATGATTGCATTTTTCATATTTCATTTTTTAAGCCATGTGGAATTTATTTGGATGTATTGTATGTGGGTAAGGATCTAGCCTGATTTCTTTATAAACTGTGAGCTAAAGTTCCCAACATCTTTTGTTTATTGTTTAGTAACCTGCACTTTACCCACTTTGGTTTTGAATAATGCCCTTTATCATAAATTAAATTGATATTCCCATGTCTTAATCTGGCCTGTAAGTTCTGTTCCAATGATATGCCTGCCAGTGCCTTCACCTATACAACTTGGTTTTAAAACTTTATATTTGTGGTAGATTGTATTATTCTAAATCTTTCTTCTATCACCAGTGATAAGATTATATAATCACATCGTTTGCCATGAACTGTGCAGTGCCTTCCTACTGTCATTCTGGGCTTGGCTGTGACATGCTTTGGCCCATGTGATTTTAGGAAATGTGATAGAGAGAGGGACTTGATTTGTGTTTCCAGAGTTAGGCTTGCTCTCTTTGTTCTCATAGAACTGCCATGAGAAGAACATACCTAGTTACCCTGCTAGACCCAGGAGGAGGATGAAAGACATATAGAGAGGAGCTGCCTCAGCTAAGCTGCCACAGCTAGGCTTAGCCTAGGGTAGATAACCATTAGTCAACTGAAAGATGTTTAAGAAATCCCAGCCAATTCCCATAAAGCTGAATAGCCTGTACTATACTAGATTAGCTAGTCCCTAACTGATTCACAACCATGTGAAATAAATAAATGCCAGTAAGATTTTCATGGTTGCTTATTATGCAGCAATAACTGACCAACTCAAAAATACATTTTAATATATAGACTTTGAACACATTTTATTTATTTACTAATTTGCAAAAGTAGTTCGTAGCTATTCTTGGCTGTTTATCCTGGTTTGTTTAGTAATGTAATTATTTATGTGCATGTCTTATATTTCAACTTAACCCAGTCTAATTCTAAGAGATCTTTGAAAGCAGAGACTAATTTATTCATTCTTAGTAGTGTCCATCACAATATCTAGCTCAAATCTTCTTTATCTTAATGATACTCAATACCTAGTCATTGTTGAATTAAACTGAAAAACTGCAAATTAAATTCTCGAAGCATATAGTGAATCCCTACATTACTGTTTACTTCATTACCTATAATGAAATTTAGAATATTTGGTGCCATATATATGTAGCCTGTATTTAGATGGGTTTTATTTTATTCTGCAGTCTCTTCTCCATCGTAGCAATGGTTATTACAATTTATATATAATGGCATATGTTACCTTGGGTTATGATAGTATTCATAATATAAGAGCTACATAACTAGTTTTCATTTCTCTTTGTTTTTCAATTTTACTTTAGCTTACTCTCCTCCAACTTACTCAGAAAGCTCCCTTAATTTATTTTTATTTCAAGAAATTTAGTAATATTTGGATTTATATGAAAGCGTTTGCAGCAGGTGGACAACACTCTTTCAGCCCAATAAGTAAGAATGTTTGCAGATTTTTCATGGGGTCTTAATGACCTCATATGTAATGCTTTTGAATAATAGCAAAGTAGATTCATGAAACATACCTTATTTATTAAAAGTCAATATTGTCTGGCTTTTGATTTTGGTAGAGTTAAAAAAGGTGGGGCAGAATATCAGGGCCTAGTGACTATCTCACCAATGTAATGTGATTAATTTTCTTGAGTTTCAATGTATTTTCAAAATTTCTATCAGGATTTGTTAGAACCATCTTCCCCTTAATATTTATCACACTAGGGATCTTATTAATGGTACTTTATCTTTTGGCTGCACCTTTCCCTCTTTCCATCTGTTTGTGGGGCATTTTAATTGCCTCTACAGATCTCCACAACAACTAAATATTTTCTGAGGCAGCCTATGATAGATGGTTCTGCTATTATATTTAATCATTCCCATTAAATATCATACTAAAACTGAGTTATGATTAAATTAAATAAAATAATAACATATTACATTGGTTTTCATTTAGAAAACCTCATTAATTTGTTTGCATTTAATAAAAATAACCTCTTAATTCATTTGTCCAAAGTTTCAAAAACATATGTTTCCCAAAAAACAAAGGAGTTAGCAAAAGGTAACTAAATTACTAGTGTGATGACAGCAGTTTCAAGACATTCTAGTCTTGTGTTTTAGAATGTGTGAGAAGCATGTAAGTAACTTCCCTAATTTTCATTCAGCCAATCTTTTCTCACGACCTCGTGCAGGGTGTATGACCTTGTCCAAGTCACTTAACATCTCTGAGCATCAGCTTTTTAAAATTTTTATTTTCCAAACTAATTATCTTACTCTGTACATGGTAAAAGGTGGCAGCTATACTACTTTAATAATGATTCTCCTGGGATATTTACAGTACAATCATTATAAAAGTATATATTAAGATAGAGTCAATATGCCACTCTCTTCCTTTCTCCTGAGCCATGCAGATATAGCTGACTCTGTGTAATGAACATAAATGGCCTCTAAAAATTACCTACATCTGACTGGTGTATGTGGTGAAACAAGGGTGTCTGGCACACATTGTCTATCATATAAATAACAACATATAAATAAACACTCAATAAATGTATTAAATTTTTACTTTCAGAAAAAGAATTCTCTGACCAGATGATTAGATACCTGGTTACATACATGAGCATTGGCAATAATATTTGCATAAATTGATGCTAAAATTATCTCCAGTAAGAAAGCATGTATCTCTTGTTTATTATTCATATAAATCTACTGAGGAAAAGATATCTCTAGGAAGAAAAGATCTTATAATATTTCCACCTTGAGTTGAAAAGATAGTATGTGAAGACAGGTGCACACAGGCAAATCCAATGATGATTACTGAAATAGTTGAAGGCAAATCCTGTTATTAAGGTGCTTATAAATTTTGGCCATTACATTAATTAAAAATAAACAAACAGAATTCTCTCTTGTTTTTCTCTCTCCAAAATGGCTGCCATGTCGAGAGCATAAGCAATGGTAATTTCCTTTGGCTCCCCTTAATCTGCCCCCACACCTACCCATATCCTCCAACCATTCATTTTTTTCTTCTGTTTCCATTCTTGATGCAGAATAATATACCTTACCTACATTTAAGATATTACCATGAAAGGAGAAAATCTAACACTCAGGCCAGGTTCTGAAGTTTTGATGGAAAAGAATAGGTCAGGATCAAGAACTAGCCAATAAGAGACACTATCCAAAAACCCAGAACCAGGGAATCCAAAAGGAAAAGTAACAAGTCAAATCAAGGGACAAAATAAACAATGTTCACCATGGATGTCAGAATAGGGAGAAACTTTCTTGAAAAAACACTTTCCTCATATCCCAGGACTCTTAGCCTCTTGCCTCCTTCTATGAGCATCAAAGGACCAGTGACCCCAGTGACCCCACTTTTGAGTTGATGTTCAAAAAAAAAACAGATATAATGCTCTTCCAATAAGGGTCTACAAGAGGATGTTGGGTCTCTGGCATCAAATGACAATCCTAGAGGCCTGGAGGCAAGTTACAGAGACCAACAGACTATGAGAATGATCTGTTATGACTTCATGCTTCTTGGGTTTCCTACTACCTCTCTTTTCTCAGTTTAACATATTTTCTATGAAGAGTGTGTGATATAGAAGATTTTCAGTGGTGGAGAAAGTTAAAATCCTCTATATTTGGACAGACGGTCTGCATATGGGATACTCCATAATGACACGGTAGAGCCAACCTTGGTGAAAAATTACTTTTAGATGGTCATGAAGACGATGCTGCTGAGTGGTCCTCATTCAAATGAATGAGTTAGTCATCACTTACACAAGAGCAATGTTGTACAGGTTTCCTGGGAAAGTGCTCTAAAAATAGAGGGCAGCATATTCTGAGAATGATAATTGTTGAATTCAGCGTAATATTCAGAAATTAGATATGGAGTACCAGGCAAGAGAAAAAGCAGAAGAAAGCCTTGATCATGGGAACACTTTATACTTATTGCTAGTGATAAGGAAGATTTTTGCTTTAGTTTATTAATATGAACATTTCTGAGATATTACCTTTCAACTTTGAATAAATGGATCTTTATTTTTTTCCTTGCACATCAGTTTGTCCAGTGTAGGAACCTACCCATATCATGCTAAACCACGTGCATAAAAAGTTAAAATTCTTGTCCATGTGTTCGGCCCATGTAACACCACACCTACCTATTTGATAGTGCCAGGGAAATGCTTCACTGCCTTCCAGACTCTGTTCCTACCGGCCTCCGAGGCTGCTGGAACATTAGAGTACCAGTTGCCTTTATTGATACCACTTTAAATCCCTGCCTCAGCAGAGGAACAAATGAGTGAGGGCTCTTGTCACAGGAACTCTTGAGGTCGCTCTGTTTAGTCTGTGCTTCTTCCAAACACTCTACAAGTCACTTGGGGCAATGAGGAAAGACAACTGCCTCATTAGGTTATCTCTGAATCCAGCTGGGCCAGAATTTGGGTAATTTAAATGAATGAGAACATTTGAGAAAGATGGATACATTTGCACAGATGGGGCAAGCAATACAGAGATTCAAGTGGCAGGAGAAAGTCCATTTGTGTAAATGGTATGTATAGTCAGACAGAATCAGACGATCCAGATCCAGGGTTTTAATCTAAGCCCTGCTTGTTACTAAGGCCTATGACCTTGGGTGATGACTTAACCTCTTTGAGTCTTATCTGTGTAAAATGAGGTTAATATGTAACTCACAGGTTTCTGTAAGAAAGAAATGAGATAGAACATATAGTAAGCATTAAAACAAATGGCATTTAGTTTATCTTAGAACACAGTATGCTGTGAAAGATGCCAGTGCAAGGCAGCAGTCATCTTCAGGTTTATAGGGTGCCTCAACAGGCTGAATTGACTAAGTAGTTGGGAGAGAGGAGGACTTGAAGTTGGAAGGAACAGCCAGCACAAGCAAGGGAATAACGGTGTAATATAAGGAGCCTCTTAGATGTGATTTTAAAAAAACAACAGAAGAGCAAACAATCTCTGTCTCATGCAGGCAGATCCCAAGAAAAAGAAAGAGGCTCTTTAAAAATCAGCTCTAGGGCTTCCCTGGTGGTGCAGTGGTTGGGAGTCTGCCTGCCGATGCGGGGGACGCGGGTTCGTGCCCTGGTCTGGGAGGATCCCACATGCCGCAGAGCGGCTGGGCCCGTGAGCCATGGCCGCTGAGCCTGCGCGTATGGAGCCTGTGCTCTGCGACGGGAGAGGCCACAACAGTGAGAGGCCAGCATACCGCAAAAAGAAGGGAAAAAAAAAAAAATCAGCTCTAGACATTACCTTTTATGTTTACTATTCCTATTGCCAGAGCCTGATTAAGTTGGAAGTACAATCAGTTTACTCAGGAAACGGTATTAGTGTTAATTAGAATGGTGTGAAACTAGCAGTTTTCGAGTATCAGTGGGGTCAGTGGAAATTTTAGTCACTGCAAATTTGAGAGCATCTCTCAAACTATGATGTTTGCAAACTTTTTCACATATCCCCAAAAAAAGAAACCTATTAACTACAGAACCAGCTATTAACAGGATTACTGATCACAATACTTTCAGAACGTAGGGGGAAGAATTGAGGAACAGAACCACTTAAAGACTACCACTGCTAACCCCAAAGCGAAGTAGAAGGAACATATGATATATTTCATTATTTGAATACAATCTATGCAGTGTTAGCCCAATTTTTTATTATATCCTAAGCTGTGTGTTTAGTGTTTTAAAGGCCCTCTGGAATATATTGCTGTCCATGAGTGTCAATAGAGGGATTGTAAGGATATTGTGTTCCTTACAATAATGGTATTGCATCCCCAAATAGCTCCCTACTGGTGCCTGTAATAATCATTAATCACTCTTTTGACTTGAAATTTTGATGGTTCCTATTAAGTTGCTAATATTTAGCTTTGGGAGGAATAATGTATTAAGCTATGAAGTGTTGTTAAACCTTAAGTGAGAATTAATTGGTCAGGTCCTTTCCAACAAAATAATCTATTGAAAATAGGTTTTCCAAGAAAGAATATAGGAAATTATCTGGTGGGAGTCAATTTGATTAGAGAGTGGTAGAGGCATGCAGAGTAAAGATACTGTGGGGATACCTGGAGGATGGTGTAAACGTGTCTGTGAGTAGGGAAAAAAGCTGGAAGAAGAAAAATAAAGTTTCTGGGGGAAATTTTAGCAAGAAATTACCATGAGCTGAGCATTGGGTCAAGGACACTCACCATTTTTTTCTTATATGCTGAAGTTTTGTCTAGGGCCAGCTCTGCATATAGATTTAGCTATTATTTTAAGAATTTTTCTTATATCTATATGTTTTTATTCAGTTTCCATTCATTGTTCTTGTATTTGACTTTTCAAGTATAAGGACCAGTAAAAATAAGACAAAATTCCCCAGTGAACACTGGTAGTGTTCCTTCAGGAAAGGGATTAAACACTATTTGATCAGTTGTATCCTGATAAAAGGAAAGCATTGCACTGTAAAAAGGGCCTTTCAGTCCCTTCACATCCTCCTGCCTTATGTGCAAAGGTATGAAGATAATTATGATGTTGCATTCCAGCCTAGGCATACATTTTAGTGAAAACTGAGGTTCAGTAATAAGGCCTTACAGCAGAAATACTAATCCTACTCTTTCAACCTGTGCTTGTCTATTTGGTGTTAGAGAAACAAGAGAGGAATGTTTGGTTTTGTAAAACAGACAAATGGCAAATCTTATTGCGGATAAAAATTTCTTTTAAGCTTAGTGCTGTAATGATTGACACTGGGCTCAGAAGTGATTTTAATTTTATTTCATTTTTCTCTAGAGCATTACACCCCAGTAAATAAAAATAAATAAGGAGAAAGATTTAGTTTTGTATGCATGAGAGTAGGACTTCAGCCTCAGAATTTCAGCCTTCTGGGCTGTATTTTCTCACCTGGGACTCTTCTTCTTCTTCTTTTTTTTTTTTTAAATTGAAGTATAGTCGATTTACAATGTTGTGTTAGTTTTAAGTGTACAGCAAAGTGATTCAGTTATATGTACATATATGTCTTTTTGTTTCAGATTCTTTTACCTCATATCACCTGTGACTCTTCTATGATTTGTGATCTAGAATACTGTAAGCTCTCCTATCCACAACTCTCTGGGTTAATTAGGATCTGCATATATGAGCTTACAGAAAATCTATACAGCAAATACATCAAAGTGTGCACTTACACAAAACACATTAGCTATGTACACTCATAACTATGACCTTAGTTTGACACTTGAAAAGATAATAATTCCGTGCCAATCAGCAACAAAAGAACATTCTATTGTTCTTTAATGAATAAGGCATTGGAAGAATAAGCACGTTGATGTCAAGAATTGTATATGCCATCAAATTCATTTCAAACAAGTAGAGTTATGTATGATTTTAATCATTTGTTTTAAAATAAATCAGCTTATGGAATTAGTTGATCATGAATAGTTTGGAATTCATAATTTTAATTGGAAATCATTGCTGAAATTGTGCTCTTGTTTAATTAAAATCTCCATTAACTGGACAAATAGAACATTACAAACAGATTGTGAGGAAAAAAGGAAGAAGAAAGAAGGGAATGAAAGAAAAAGACGTGCCTCCCAGTGTGGTGTAATAGGGATAAAAATGTGTAATTTTGATAAAAAACACTTTTGGGGATTTTATATATGAATAATCCCTTATTATCATGTCTTAGTATGCTGGAATTTGGGGAAACGATGTTTTTGAGGCCAAAATATACAAAATAGATAGCTAGTGGGAAGCAGCTGCATAGCACAGAGAGATCAGCTTTGTGCTTTGTGACCACCTAGAGGGGTGGGATAGGGAGGGTGGGAGGGAATCGCAAGAGGGAGGGGATATGGGGATATGTGTACATATAGCTGATTCACTTTGTTATATAGCAGAAGCTAGCACAGCATTGTAAAGCAATTATACTCCACTAAAAGTGTTAAAAAAAAAAAAAAGAAAATTCCTTTGAGCACATGAAAGTGCTTCATGATAATAATAAGTAAAACTGAGGAATCCACCCCCTTGAAAAATGTGGAACTTGTTTTATTGTTTCTCCCTCAAGGAAAAAAAATATTTTCATAAGCATGGGAGAAGTCAGAATTTATGCAACATAAAAGATATGTCTTTTTTATAATCTTTCTAAACAATATTAGAGCAAAGACTAGTAGGGCTATGCAATTATTTTGCTACCATAAGAAGATTAACGTATAATCTTAACTAAATTTTGACCTGATTATTTATTTGAGTGAGCACATATCTTTGGGAGAGACATCTAGTGAAGTGAGGAAGGAGATAGACACCTGCTTAGCTAGTTACATGATCAGAATCAGCCCTGGTGACCAACGTGGTGAGAGCCAGATTCCATTTGATTCACCTGATTATAAAATATGACAGTATTATTAGATGGATGTTATTCATATACAAAACTGTGTGTGATATGCATAATGATTTTATGTGCACCTGAGGCTGCTTTCCTAAAATGATGTTTTGTATACATGTATTCCCATTTCAGGGAGATCTAAAGTTACTGAAATAGAGAAAAAAAAATCATTATCTCTATTTAATAATGTATTTTTAATATTAATATGGAGAAATTGTATTTTTGATAAGTTACAGCATATCTATTTGGATGGCTCTAAAATCTATATTTTCACCCTAGACCTCTCCCCAGAATTTCAGTTTGGTATGGCCAACTGTCTACTGGGTGTCTCCCGTATATCCCATTGGTCCCTTAAATCAACATGTCCAACATGGAAATCATGTGTTTCTTTACCCAAGCTTGTTTTCCCTTTGCCATGTCTCCCAGGTCTCTACATCCTTACCCTTTCCATTAGTCCACCTGTAATGGAAATACAGGCTTTTATATTCAATTTGAAAGCACTTCCTAATAATCCTACCTCCTTAGCACTTTTTGGATGTGGCACCTCCTCTACATCCTTACTGAGTTCAGTCTGTACTTATCTCTCTTCAAGCTCTTCTACTTGTTTCCAATCTTGCCTTCTTCAAAACCATTCTGTCCTCCCTACAGCCTGAGTTATCCTTTATGGAATGTATATCTGACCATGTTACTCCCATAACTAAAGTACTTCAGTGAGACTTCTAGATAAACACATGAGTTTATACGAGTGTTTATCTGAGCCACTTCTTCAAGCCCATAAAAACATGGATAGTAAAAGCAACTAAAAAGTTATAAAACCACAAGGACAAAGAGAATGGGAGAGGAAACCCAGAAGACTAGTATATCCACACATTTTGGGAGATGGAAGGCAAACGGATGAGTAGTAATTTATGAACAGAATAGAAAGAGATAAAATTCAAATATCTGCACAGGGAGATGTGAATTCCTGTAATACAATAGAAAGGCTCAGAAACTAAAGACAGCAGGTACCCCTAGAGGCAGATTTTCTGGTTTTGATTTTTAAATTAAGCAAGAAGATTGGTTAAAAGTCTGGAAAAGCAGTAAGATCCCAGATCGTCTTAAGAAACTCACTTCCTTTCCTTTAGACAACAGTTCTGGAGCAGAATATACATATTTTTCAAAAGTTCTTTAATACCTTGAAATACACGATATACATGTGAATATATTTGTATAATTTCATTACAATGCACACGAAACTTATAATCATTTGATAGCCTGAGCAATTGTGATTCTCTACCACTCTTATTCTCTCGCAAGCTTTGTGTGTGCCTTTCAGGCAACATAGTTTTCAGATAGTAGTTTTTCAATAAATACATCTTTGACTTTCAATAAACTGCATACAAATTGGCTTTTTATTACTGAACAGGGTTTAAGGGATAGGAGATTTCTATACCCTTTAACCTGAAAATTTTTGGATAATCTTTATTGTTGGGGTATTTGAGATCCTATTATAGAAGGAGCCGCAGGTGGAAACCATACTTAAGTGGTGAGGATGCAGAGACCTGGGAGAGGTGACAAACTGTAGGTAATACACACTGTGGAATTGCATAGCACATTTACAACAGGCCTAGTATTTTGGAGGGTTGCAGAGAATGACTAGTGCAACATGGAGATAGGATACAGAAAATCCAGTCTTTGGGGACTGGAAAGATAATAAGGCTGAGGTAAAAGGTAGGTAGGTTATAAAATAGGACAAAATTATATTTCATGTGAGCATGGTATGTGTTGTCATTTTGAAGCCTTTTCAATTTTCATAACTCTTTAGTTCCAACTTGGGAGACATATCATCATGACTGAATTGGAGAATTGCCAGCTTACCAAAAATTGTCATTGTACAGTTTGGGACTAGTGGAGATGGAAATAATAGTCTTTTGTTTTTTTGCACAAGGAAATTAACCTCCAAATACAACTGAGGAATAGGTACTGTTATGACTTCTTTATGGATCAGTAAACAGATGAAATATGGTGAAGCTATATAAGAAGACCAAAGATGTATAAGAAGACATGAATTGAGCAGAAAATAAATTTGAATCCTACTTCTCAACTCTTGATTTAACCAGAGACAGTTCTATCCCAAACATGAGATTCTATATAGAAGCATGAGGGAATTAGGAAGTAAAATATGATGAGTATTTTTCCTGAAATATTACAGCTGTCATTCCCAGGGCCCTAGTCCTGAGATAGTGGGAGGTTAAGATATTAAATTTATATTTTTCTGTGAACTCTTCATGGACTGTTGCCATATCAATGACAATGCAACTAGAAGCATGGTGATTTTTAAAGAACATACTGTTTGGTGTACCCTCTGTATAGTACAGCTACACTCGGAGCAGCTAGCAATGTTCATCCGAATTCTTTTTTTTTTTTTTTTTTTTTTTTTTCGGTACGCGGGCCTCTCACTGCTGTGGCCTCTCCCATTGCGGAGCACAGGCCCCGGACACGCAGGCTCAGTGGCCATGGCTTACAGGCCCAACCGCTCCGCGGCATGTGGGATCCTCCCAGACCGGGGCACGAACCCACGTCCCCTGCATCGGCAGGTGGACTCTCAACCACTGCGCCACCAGGGAAGCCCCATCCGAATTCTTTATTATTTGTCAAAAGAATTACTCTTTTCTGACATAATCTTTCTTTTCTAAGAAAAAAAAATCAGTGGTGCCTATTGTAATTATGCTTTAATATCTGAACTTTTCTCCTAAAAATCAAAACCTCAAAATGACCCCAAAAGAAAGAAAGTGATATGAATATAAATCAAGCATTTTAAAATTTAAAAACCTGATACCCTGTTTCTCTCTTTCTTCTTTTAATGCATTAAGCATCATCTTATACAGGCATGAATATAAACTGTGAGCTGTTTACTATAAAGGCTATAATCAAAAGAACATATAATGATATATTTGTCTTTCCTTTCTTGTCTTTGCTTTTAATTTTCATATATATCCATGTTCGTGTGGTGACTTTGACTGTGTCTCCTGGAGGCATATGCCCCTGCAAGTTTAACAGTGAAGACAGTTGAGGAGAATATAATGACTGGGGGAAGCTATGTTGGGTAGTATGGACAGGGCTAGAATATATTGGATAATAGGGAAGCAGGGTTCTGACATCAAAGGGAGCCAGAGTTTGTACCTTTGTTTGCTGAGGAAACTAGCACATAGATAAGGAATTGTCTTTTGATGATCTCCTCTATATATCTGAAGGACATGCTTTCAAATGAATTCCTTTAAGGACTTTTCATTATAGTTTTAATAATGGTCATGCTGACATATTGTCTTTTAAGACTATCGAAAAAGACCAGTTTGAGAGACTACGCCCAGTATGTGTGTCCATTTCACCAATCTGCCTCTGTTGAGCTCTGGGGATTGTGTTGGGGGATGAAATGCTCTGAAGATGATAAATTTTTGCCCTAATACTTAAAAAAATTTATTTTATTGAAGTATAGTTGATTTACAATGTTGAATTAATTTCTACTGTACAGCAAAGTGATTCAGTTATACATATATATACCTTCTTTGCCCTAATACTTTTTGTGAAACAAAGTGGTTTCAAGGTCTTTTTTAGTCTGCTAAATAAATTAGATGTGTACCCTCATGATATCTGTAATTAGAAAAAATATATACACAGAATAAATGCAATGAGTTTAAAAAATGTATTTGGTAATGACAATACCAACACGACTACCAACACGTATAGCACTTCCTATGTGCCAAGCACTCTTCTAACTGTCTTACATTTATCATCTCATGTATGCCTGAGTGCAGAAAACTCTGTGAGCTAGGTACTAATATGCTCATTTTACAAAAGAGGCAGATTGGAGATTCAGTCCTAGGTAGGGTGGTTCGAGAGTCTGCACCCTTTATTGCTTGAGGTACTGCTGCTCCTAAAACAAGGCTATGTGTTTTTTGACTTGGCTTATTACAAGACCACAGCTTAGGCATCTTTGTGAGCCGGTGCAGTTTGTGTCTGGCACAACTCAATCATCCCTTTCTCCACCCTTTCCTAACTTTCACAGCAGCCCTCCCACCCCAGTGTCTCATGCTTTACCGCTACCCTACACTTTTGTTCTAATGGAAAGCACACGATAAAATATATTCTCTAAAAATATATATTATGTTATTCCTCTCAGAAATATATTCTTTCAGGTATAGAAAATGTTAACTCTTCCAGAAATATTTGCATTTTCAAAGAGGATGCATGGAAAGGAGATTGGGTAAATATTAAGTAGGTAAGATTTCTAAAAGCTCCTCAAATTGCAAAAAAGGTAGATAATTACATACTTCCCCTACCTTTATGGACAGCTTGGCTTTGTGGTGCTATCAGTACTTCCTTGGCAGATGCAAAGGTCATAAGAGATTGGATAGTTTTCACAGCACTTCAGAGACTCCTGCCTCCTCTACTCACCCTGAATTCATTACTACCCTCTGGATTTCTGTGGAAAGGAAAAATCTTTACTATTTGTGGTGCAATTTGGGATTAAATTCTGGCTCATTGAATTGCTAGGTTTAGCAAATATAAATACATGACTCCATTGCAAATTTGAATCTCATATAATGAATAATTTTTAGTATAAATACATCCCATGTGATATTTGGGACTTACACAAAACTTATTTACTGTTTATCTGAAATTCGAATTTAATTGGACAGCTTATACTTTTTCAGGCAATCATACTCAGGGTGGATTTTAATTGTCTCTAGACAGAAAAAAACTTCTGCTTATGGATATCTTATAGTAATTTAATTAGTAGGTGGTAAAAGTATGAAGGAGAGTGGTGGCTATGGAGAAAGGGACAAATCCATACACACAATGGAAGAAGAATCGAAATGTGGTGATTGCTTATCTGAGCCATGCTGATGAGCCAAGGTATCTTATAGAGAAGTTATAAGTAACAAAGGAAAAGTCATTATAAAAGAGTGAGGCCAGAATCCAGGGATTTGGGTTCAGTTCTTGGACAAATATAGGTTGCATAAATTAATCAAAGCAAAAATAGGCTGGGTCCAGGATATTGAATAAGGTTTAGGAGATTAAGCAAAACTGAAATGTTATTTCAGGCAATAATCCAGAAATCTGAAAGTCTGCTAATTTGCTATTGAATCTCTAACAACCAGAAATATCATACTAAAGAGAAAGTACTAATCTTTTAACATTATATAGTCATACTCCTATATGAATAAAGAATGTACCTTATATTTAACAGTTTAGTTAAGAAAATTGGACAAAGTGTGATTGTTTACAACCAAAACTAAAATTGAAAAATGCCACACACATTGTCTGTTCTGGAAAAATTCTAAACATTTAATGTTATTTTCTGATGTCACAAAATACTTCAAGCATAAAAGATAATCCAGTTTCATTTCCCATTGGGTTATGAGTTTGCTCCCCCCTCAGGAGACGATTCTTCAAAGAGTAGACAACTAGTGGCTAAATTAAGAAATACAAGTTAGATTTATAGAATTGCTTATCACATGAATCTTATTTTCTGTTCTAGCTAGAATTCCCATTAGCTATATTGATTAATTTAATTTTAGTTTGATTTTAAAACTTAATAATCTTTGTTCATATGGTAAGGTGAATACTTAATCAGGCAGCTTTTGCAAGATGCTGATACTAAGAGTTGGAATACAATGTAAGAAAAACATTTTCAATGTAGAGACAGTGGTGTAGGGCATACACAATCGGAGAAGAGCAGGGTTACCGTGGGAACCGTGATCCTGAATTTCATGACCTGTCTTGTGTGATTACAAATTTAATGCTGTAGGAGGATTGTGTGACTTTTTCCTTTATTTTGACGATGATTTATTTGTGAATAATCAGGAAATGATCAGGCTTAGAGGTGACCTGAATCTGCTCAAGCTAGGAGGATCCTGCATCTTTTAGGAAGACAGAAGGGGAAAAAAAAGAGTATGTGAAGGTGATCTCTTCAAAAGTACACAAGTTCAACACATTGCAAGATTTCACTGTAGAAACAATTTTGCACTTTGACTTCATTTGCAGCTGAGGATTTCCAAAATGCTTTGCAATGGGCACAGAAGCTTTACAAGGTTTCTTGAAATTCCGCAGGGCTAGTCGTGACAGTGATGAATTTCAGAGGGGTAGCTTGCAGCTGAAACTGGCAACAGAAGGTGAGAGAGGCTAGGAGAACATACTTTTGCATGGATTTACTAAAGTACAGCTTACCAAAGTGAAGCAAGAGTACAATTGTTTGAGAAATAGCAGCAGACAGGCAAAGTGTGTAGCAGTCAATGTATGAGTTATTTTGTTCTTAGAAAAGGTTTGGAGTCAGATATGAGGATCAGATTGCATGCATACACAAAGGTGTGTCAAGCTGATCACACTCAGCCTGTTTCTTGTGTCTTCACATCATGCCTTTTGATGGAAAGGGAAATATACTGTTGATTAATAGGGTCTTGTCACCCCACTTCTGAATGTATGGATACCTCTAAAGAGTTGGGTATTTGACATACTTTTTATATCGATTACCTTATTTTTATGGATATTGCCAGAGGCATTAGGTTTCAAGTCTATGCCAATTTGGGCAATAGATGTTCCAGATAGTAACCTTTATTTACTGTGTTCAGTGTGTACTAAATAATTGGTAAGGCACAAAGGATCCACACAAACACTCACACATTAGTGGAGGTCACATAAAGGTCAGGGTCCTTTTGGTTCCTTCTGGACAAGGATTTAATGTAAGTGCTGCTGCCTAAACAAATTTAGCTGAAAGTCATATGCTAATTAGTATTAATGCTAATACTAATACTTTCTGGTTTCATCCATTTTTAGCTCAAGATGTGACGTTCCTAAAGTCAATCAATGTTAAGTTCTGAAGCCTGCAAATGCAGCACGTATGCTACAGAAAAAAAATTTAATTATTGCTCCAGATGATGAATAAGGAAGCAAATGGTGAACGGAATCCAATTTTAGAGTAGCAAACATATAAATAAATAAAAAGAAATTAAGTGAAATTTGCCCTTCAAGTCATGGAGTACCAAACATACCATCAGAGGAAGAACTTGCTTAATGGAGGAGAAAACTATTAAAAGTTTGAAAGAGTGCTTAGCATCAGTATAAAGAAGCAAACAATGGTGAGTGAATTAAAATGTAGAATATCAGTCAAAAAGAATCACTCCAATCTTTTATAAGGAAATAGTCACAGAAGTGATCATCCTGGTTTTGGTCAATTTATAATAAAAGCAGGTTATCCTAGAGAGGAGTAGAAAAGGAGAGACAAGCAAAAAGTAGCCAAGTTTTAAGTTTTCACTGAATACATATAGATTGAAATGAATAATAAAGAAACAAAGAAATGTAAGGCCAGGACAAAAAACAACAAAACCAAAATATTTTGAGTGTAATATATGTTGCATGAATAGACTCTACTACCAATGAAATGCTAAAAGCATTTGCCATGTAAAAAAATAGAATGTCAGAGGACCAGAATTTGATATGTATTTGGCATAATGCAGTATAGTTACTTTGCCTGAGATCTTGTTCTTTTCATCACCATTTTCTCATAAAATTTCTTACCCTGTAGTAGAGAAGCAGTGTTTTAATAAGATAGCCATGACTACTTTTATAATTGAAACCAAAAAGATTGAGCTCTATTTCATCATATTGATATAAACCAGAGCTCTATGAAATGAAAAAGGAAAGGGAACAAGATTTCTCTGAATAAGAATGACTATCAAAACTGATAAAAAGGGAAAAGTGCTTAAATGTAAGTTAGGATGAAAATAATATAGACAGAAGTAATAGGAAGAAGACAGTGAAACTGAGTCATCTATAGGTGAAGCAAATGAAAGGAATGAGTATTAACAATGTACATTGCTGCCCAGATAGTTTAAGGTGTGTCAGTAATTCTTTGAATATCCTGATTTGCAGTGGGATTTAGAACTTAAATATAATGTGTGGACTCTCTCTCTGCACAAAGGGGATTTTTCTTTTTTTTTTTTTTTTTTTTTTTTGTGGTACGCGGGCCTCTCACTGCCGTGGCCTCTCCCACTGCGGAGCACAGGCTCCGGACGCGCAGGCTCAGTGGCCATGGCTCAAGGGCCCAGAAGCTCCGCGGCATGTGGGACCTTCCCGGACTGAGGCACGAACCTGCGTCCCCTGCAGCGGCAGGCGGACTCTCAACCACTGCGCCACCGGGGAAGCCCACAAAGGGGATTTTTATAGCTTATTCACAATTTAGAAAAAAAAAAATCAATTAGGCCCCTTTGGCTCTTTAGTTTCTACAGAAGCTCTAGTGTACTTTAGATATTGCTCTTCTCACTTGTAAAAAACAAAACAAAACAAAACAAACTTTCTGATCACATTCAATTTGTCCTGAATTTTGGAGCCTACGTTAAATATTGTGATATATTCCTGAACTAAAAAACCCCTTTTGTTCTATCTATAAAACAGAACTGCAAAGAATATGAATATCAACAACATACACACGTCTTTACTTACCTAAAAATGAAACCAAATTTTTTTTCTTTTTTTTTTTTTTAATTTACTTATTTATTTATTTTTGGCTGTGTTGGGTCTTCGTTGCTGTGCGTGGGCTTTCTCTGGTTGCAGCGAGCGGGGACCACTCTTCATTGCGGTGTGCAGGCTTCTCATTGCTTCTCATTGGCTTCTCTTGCTGCGGAGCACGGGCTCTAGGCACGCACGGGCTTCATTTGTTGCGGCACGTGGGCTCTAGAGCGCAGGCTCAGTAGTTGTGGTGCATGGGCTTAGTTGCTCCAAGGCATGTGGGATCTTCCCAGACCAGGGCTCGAACCCAAGTTCCCTGCGTTGGCAGGTGGATTCTTAACCACTGCGCCACCAGGGAAGTCCCCGAAACCAAATTTTTATATGTAACTTTTTTTTTATATAACTTTTTAATGACCTTAGAATAAACTCTAGAAATGAAGTCCAGAAAGGTCTCTTTTACTTTTTCCCCATTTTGCCCAGTATTTCCATTTTGTAATTCTCCTTGGGTGTTATACTAATATGAGATTAGAAAACTGGACTCTGTTATAGTAAGATGTACTTAAAAGAATATTTTCAAAGAGATGTTTTGATTTAATTTTAAATAAACAATTAGAGCAATGGAATCAGATTTGCTACCTAAAAAAGACTTCTGCCTTTACAAGCCTAGACCATTCCCACCATCCATGGCAGACTTGTATCAAAAGCCTCCTCAATGATAGATTATCAATATGTCCATCCCATGTGTGAAGAGTTCTAACCTCTTTTGGTATCACTTCCCCCCCCCAACTAGTGTGACCTCTTTGACTCTTATCAGCTGCATTTCAATTCTCAGTTTTTTAGAGTATCATTTTTTATTACCTATTATTGTACAGCTCATTATCCAGCTGGTAGATTATCTGTTAAAATGTTTTCTTATATTCCTCTTCCTAGATTACTATATTTTTAGTATTTTACTCCATTTAAAGTTGTTATATTTTATATTCAGCATTTTTTAATTCTTGAAAGGATATGGGATGGATGTAAGCACAAATAAGAACATTATAAATATTTATCTACTGACCTCCAATGCAGGACACTCATTCATAGGCCATGATATTTCCTCCTGTTGGCAGTGATAAATGATAAATGAGGCCCATGTACTGAGCTCTCAGTAAAGCTTAAAATAACTTAATTTATACTCATTAAAATTACTTACCTTTTTTTTTTTTAAAGAAGATGTTGGGGGTAGGAGTTTAATTAATTAATTTATTTTTGCTGTGTTGGGTCTTCGTTTCTGTGCGAGGGCTTTCTCTAGTTGTGGCAAGCGGGGGCCACTCTTTGTGCTCGGGCCTCTCACTACTGCGGCCTCTCTTGTTGCTGAGCACAGGCTCCAGACGCACAGGCTCGGTAGTTGTGGCTCACGGGCCTAGTCCAGACCAGGGCTCGAACCTGTGTCCTCTGCATTAGCAGGCAGATTCTCAACCACTGCGTCACCAGGGAAGCCCAAATTACTTATCTTTTATCTCCAGCATTTGTTAAATGTTAAGGACAAAAATTTAATTTATTATGAGATTATATCCCTCTTTTCTGTTATCAAAATGTCTTACTTTAGACATCAGTGAAAATGGCAGAGTAGGTATCTCCAAAGACCCATTCCTCCACAGAATTATCAAAAAATTAAACAAAAACTGTCAGAATAAACTTTGTTGGAACTATGGAGAACAAAGTTTAAAACAACCAAGTAAATGCTGAATTAAGAAAAAGGCAAATTAAAGTGGTAGAAAAGTTTTGTGGCATTTTATTTGCCCTTACCCCATATTCTTTCCCTGCACAGCAGTAGTCACATTCTCAATCTGGAAACCTGGTCCCTGTTTGCAGAAGGATAAGAGCAGACATTATTCTGAAAGAATTGTATTTGTTCTAACCTGTCTGGGGGCTACCTGAAGGACTGATACAAGGCTTTTGTTTTTTCCAACTTGGAACTCACTCAGGGTACCAAAATGGTGGGCTTCTTAAAAATACTGTAAGCCACAAGAACAACCTGTAGCCACATGGGGCAAAAGATTATAGCTGAGGCAACAGATAAAGTGTTCAAAGTCTGGGAGGAAAAGCTGGAGAGAGAGTTTCTTTGGGAAATCCAGGTATTCAAAAGTACCTGTGTATTCTGGGTAATTAAGAAAGTCATGTGCATGCCCAGGACAAAATATTTGATTGGAAAAGAACTGAGAAGACTCTAAACTTTCACTTCTGGCTGAACTCTAGGCTCAATGTTAACAGGAAGTGAAGGACAGGCAGAATTGTAAATGGTCTGGCTAAGTTCTAAAGTGTCATAGAACAGAGCCAATTTGCAAAGAGTAGGAGACTTTTTATTCTTTTAAAGAATTTTTCCTCCCTCCTTGTCTTCTTTCCATCCTTCCTTCCCTCCTTTTTTCCTTCCTTCCTTCCTTCCTTCCTTCCTTCCTTCCTTCCTTCCTTCCCCTAACTAGAGCAATTAGGCAATAAAGAGAAATAAAAGCCTTCAAAATTGGCAAAGAAATAAAACTGTTTCTATGTGCAGATAACATAATCCTCTAAGTAGAAAATCCCATGGAATCTACTAAAGAAAAAAAAAAACCCAACCAATATTTATTATGGTTTGAATTGTGTCCCCCAACAAGATACATTTAAGTCTGAGGTGCTCCCAGTACCTCACTCAGAATGTGACATTGTTTGGAAATAGGGCCATTGCAAATGTAATTAATTAAGATGAGGTCATATTAGATTAGGGTTGGCTTTTAATCCAATATGACTGGTATCCTTTAAGAAGAGGTAAAGAGACACAGAGATAAAAAAAGGAGAATGCCATGTGATGATGACTACATAGATTGGAGGTACATCTACAAGTCCAGGAATGGTAAAGATTGTCAGGACTCCCAGAAGCTGGAAGAGACAAGGAAGGACTCTTCCACAGAACCTTTGGGGAGAGCATGGCCCTCCCAACACCTTGGTTTCAGATTTTTAGACTCCAGAACTATGAGAGGACTAATTTCTGTTGTTCTGAACCACCCAGTTAGTGTTAATTAGTTATAGCAGACCTAGGAATCGAATACAGATTATAGTATCATGGAGAGGGGGTGCTGTTGTAAAATATGCCTGAAAATGTGGAGTTGGTTTTGGAATTGAGTCATGAGTAGAAACCAGAAGAATTTTGAGATGCTTGATAGAAAAATCATGGGTTGCCTTGATGGTTGGTAGAAATACAAACGTTAAATATACTTCTGGTGACGCCTTAGATGTAAATGATAAACATGTTTTTGGACACTGGTGGAGACGTGATTCTTGGTATAAAGTGGCAGAGGCTTGACTGAGTTATGTTCTATCATTGGGAGGAAAGTGGAACTTGTAAACAATAATCTTGGATATTTAGTCAAGGAGATTTATAAGCAAAGTGTGGAAAGTTCAGTCTGGTTTCTCCTTGCGGCTTATAGAAAATGAAAGAAAAAAGATAAATTAAGTACAAGGGCACCAGCACCTGATGATATCTGCCTGTCCAGATAGTATGCTCTGTAATCAGGGCCAAGTGTGTGGCTGGACAACTTGCTAAGAGATTAGACATGTGACTTACAGATTCAATCAACCATCTCATCAGAAGCTGGGAACAGAGATGTGGTTATCCAGGAAGTATCTGTGGAGAACCCCTTTGTCTAATGTCTTGGACCCTTATAAATTTGATGGGACAAATAAGTTTTGGGAAATTTTTTTTTTACCAGCAAAAATGCTGCCGGCCTGGACTGAAAGGGACAGAGATGGGACAAAACAAAGGAAAAATTACTCCAAGGGCAGAGCCATGGATGCAAAGGACAGAGTTTTGAGCCACAGAGAATTATTCTCAAGTCTTGAGATCTAATGGAATTTTCCCTGCTGAGTTTTGGACTTGCTTGGAACGTGTGGTCCATTTGATTCCTATTTATCCCTTTAGGAATGGGAGTGTTGATCCTATGCCTGTCTTACCATTATATTTTGGAAGAGATAGCTCGTTTCCTGATTTCACAGTTCCACAGGTGGAAAAAAATATTACCCCAGGATGGACTATACCCAGAGTCCATCCATGATTGATTTAGTTATTTAGATAAGAATTTGGACTTATCAAAATTAAAAACTTTGGCAAATAAAGGATTTATCAAGAAAGTTAAAAGACAACATACAAAAGAGGAGAAATATTTATAAATCATCTATCTGATAAAGGCCTAGTAGCCAGGATATATTAATACAAAGTAATCATAACCCAAGAGCAAAAGGACAAACAACCCAGTTAAAAAATAGGCAAAGGAAGGAAGCTAAAAAAAAACTGAATTGTACACTTTATGTTGTTAATTTGTGGTATATTAATTATATCAATAAAGCCGTGGTATTAAAAAAAAGGAAGTTAAAGAGAAATGAGTGGCAGCTGTGATACTGGATTAATCATTGATTTCTTTTTTATTTTAACATGTTTATTGGAGTATAATTGCTTTACAATGATGTGTTAGTTTCTACTTTATAACAAAGTGAATCAGTTATACATATACATAAGTTCCCATATCTCTTCCCTCTTGCGTCTCCCTCCTTCCCACCCTCTCTATCCCATCCCTCTAGGTGGTCACAAACCACGGAGCAGAACTCCCAGTGTTATGCGGCAGCTCCCACTATCTATTTTACATTTGGTAGTGTATATATGTCCATGCCACTCTCTCACTTTGTCACAGCTTACGCTTCCCCCTCCCCATATCCTCAAGTTCATTCTCTAGTAGGTCTGTGTCTTTATTCCCGTCTTACCCCTACGTTCTGCATGAACTTTTTTTTTTCCTTAAATTCCATATATATGTGTTAGCATACGGTATTTGTTTTTCTATTTCTGACTTACTTCACTCTGTATGACAGACTCTAGGTCTATCCACCTCATTACAAATAGCTCAATTTCGTTTCTTTTTATGGCTGAGTAATATTCCATTGTATATATGTGCCACATCTTCTTTATCCATTCATCTGTTGATGGACACTTAGGTTGCTTCCATATCTTGGCTATTGTAAATACAGCTGCAATGAACATATTGGTACATGATTCTTTTTGAATTATGGTTTGCTCAGGGTATATGCCCAGTAGCGGGATTGCTGGGTCGTATGGTAGTTCTATTTTTAGTGTTTCAAGGAACCTCCATACTGTTCTCCATAGTGGCTGTATCAATTTACATTCCCACCAACAGTGCAAGAGGGTTCCCTTTTCTCCACACCCTCTCCAGCATTTATTGTTTCTAGATTTTTAGATGCTGGCCATTCTGACCGGTTTGAGATGATATCTCATAGTAGTTTTGATTTGCATTTCTCTAATGATTAATGATGTTGAACATTCTTTCATGTGTTTGTTGGCAATCTGTGTGTCTTCTTTGGAGAAATGTCTGTTTAGGTGTTCTGCCCATTTGTGTATTGGGTTGTTTGTTTGTTTTTTGTTATTGAGCTGCATGTGCCTCTTGTAAATTTTGGAGATTAATCCTTTGTCAGCTGCTTCATTTGCAAATATTTTCTCCCATTCTGAGGGTTGTCTTTTGGTCTTGTTTATGGTTTCCTTTGCTGTGCAAAAGCTTTGAAGTTTCATTAGGTCCCATTTGTTTATTTTTGTTTTTATTTCCATTTCTCTAGGAGGTGAGTCAAAAAGGATCTTGCTGTGATGTATGTCTGTGATGTATGTGTTCTGCCTATGTTTTCCTCTAAGAGTTTTATAGTTTCTGGCCTTACATTTAGTTCTTTAACCCATTTTGAGCTTATTTTTGTGTATGGCATTAGGGAGTGATCTAATCTCATCCTTTTACATGTACCTGTTCAGTATTCCCAGCACCACTTATTGAAGAGGCTGTCTTTTATCCACTGTATATTTTTGCCTCCCTTATCAAAGTCAAGGTGACCATATCTGTGTGGGTTTAGCTCTGTCCTTTCTATCCTGTTCCACTGATCTATATTTCTGTTTTTGTGCCAGTACCGTACTGTCTTGATTACTGTAGCTTTGTAGTGTAGTCTGAAGTCAGGGGGCCTGATCCCTCCAGCTCCGTTTTTTGTTCTCAAGATTGCTTTGGCTATTAGGGGTCTTGTGTTTCTATACAAATTGTGAAATTTTTTGTTCTAGTTCTGTGAAAAATGCCAGTGGTAGTTTGATAGGGATTGCATTGAATCTGTAGATTGCTTTGGGTAGTAGAGTCATTTTCACAGTGTTGACTCTTCCAGTCCAAGAACATGGTATATTTCTCCATCTATTTGTATCATCTTTAATTTCTTTCATCAGTGTCATATAAGTTTCTGCATACAGGTCTTTTGTCTCCATAGGTAGGTTTATTCCTAGATATTTTATTCTTTTTGTTGCAATGGTAAATGGGAGTGTTTCCTTACTTTCACTTTCATATTTTTCATCATTAGTTTGTAGGAATGCCAGAGATTTCTGTGCATTAATTTTGTATCCTGCTCCTTTACCAAATTCACTGATTAGCTCTAGTAGTTTTCTGGTAGCATCTTTAGGATTCTCTATGTAGAGTATCATGTCATCTGCAAACAGCTTTACTTCTTCTTTTCTGATTTGCATTCCTTTTATTTCTTTTTCTTCTCTGATTGCTGTGGCTAAAACTTCCAAAACTATGTTGAATAAGAGTGGTGAGAGTGGGCAACCTTGTCTTGTTCCTGATCTTATTGGAAGTGGTTTCAGTTTTTCACCACTGAGGACAATGTTGGCTGTGTGTTTGTCATATATGGCCTTTATTATGTTGAGGAAAGTTCCCTCTATGCCTACTTTCTTCAGGGTTTTTATTATAAATGGGTGTTGAATTTTGTCGAAAGCTTTCTCTGCATCTATTGTGATGATCATATGGTTTTTCTCCTTCAATTTGTTAATATGGTGTATCACGTTGATTGATTTGTGTATATCGAAGAATCCTTGCATTCCTGGAATAAACCCCACTTGATCATGGTGTATGATCCTTTTAATTTGCTGTTGGATTCTGTTTGCTAGTATTTTGTTGAGAAATTTTGCATCTATGTTCCTTAGTAATACTGGCCTGTAGTTTTCTTTCTTTGTGACATCTTTGTCTGTTTTTGGTGTCAGGGTGATGGTGGCCTCGTAAAATGAGTTGGGGAGTGTTCCTCCCTCTGCTATATTTTGGAAGAGTTTGAAAAGGATAGGTGTTAGCTCTTCTCTAAATGTTTGATAGAATTCGCCTGTGAAGCCATCTGGTCCTGGGCTTTTGTTTGTTGGAAGATTTTTAATCACAGTTTCAATTTCAGTGCTTGTGATTGGTCTGTTCATATTTTCTATTTCTTCCTGGTTCAGTCTCGGCAGGTTGTGCATTTCTAATACTTTGTCCATTTCTTCCAGGTTGTCCATTTTATTGGCATAGAGTTGCTTGTAGTAATCTCTCATGATCTTTTGTATTTCTGCAGTGTCAGTTGTTACTTCTCCTTTTTCATTTCTAATTCTATTGATTTGAGTCTTCTCCCTTTTTTTCTTGATGAGCCTGGCTAGTGGATTGTCAATTTTGTTTATCTTCTCAAAGAACCAGCTTTTAGTTTTATTGATCTTTGCTATTGTTTCCTTCATTTCTTTTTCATTTATTTCTGATATGATCTTTATGATTTCTTTCCTTCTGCTAACTTTGGGGTTTTCTTGTTCTTCATTCTCTACTTGCTTTATGTGCAAGGTTAGGTCGTTTATTCGAGATGTTTCCTGTTTCTTAAGGTAGGATTGTATTGCTATAAACTTCCCTCTTAGAACTGCTTTCGCTGTATCCCATAGGTATTGGGTCGTCGTGTCTCCACTGTCATTTGTTTCTAGCTATTTTTTGATTTCCTCTTTGATTTCTGCAGTGTTACTTCGTTATTAAGTATTGTATTGTTTAGCCTCCATGTGTTTGTATATTTTACAGATCTTATCCTGTAATTGATATCTTGTCTCATAGTTTTGTGGTTGGAAAAGATACATGACATGATTTCAATTTTCTTAAATTTATCAATGCTTGATTTGTGACCCAAGATATGATCTATCCTGGAGAATGTTCCATGAGCACTTGAGAAAAATATGTATTCTGTTGTTTTTGGATGGAATGTCCTATAAATATCAATTAAGTCCATCTTTTTTAATGTATCATGTAAAACTTGTGTTTCCTTATTTATTTTCATTTTGGGCGATCTGTCCATTGGTGAAAGTGGGGTGTTAAAGTCCCCTATAATGATTGTGTTACTGTTGATTTCCCCTTTTATGGCTGTTAGTATTTGCCTTATGTATTGAGGTGCTCCTATGTTGGGTGCATAAATATTTACAATTGTTATATCTTCTTCTTGAATCGATCCCTTGATCATTATGTAATGTCCTCTTTTATGTCTTGTAGTAGTCTTTATTTTAAAGTCTATTTTGTCTGACATGAGAATTGCTACTCCAGCTTTCTTTTGATTTCCATTTGCATGGAATATCATTTCCGTCTCCTCACTTTCAGTCTGTATGTGTCCCTAGGTCTGAAGTGGGTCTCTTGTAGATGGCATATATATGGACCTTGTTTTTGTATCCATTCAGCCAGTCTGTGTCTTTTGGTGGAAGCATTTTTTTTTAATATCTTTATTGGAGTGTAATTGCTTTACAATGTTGTGTTAGTTTCTGCTTTACAACAAAATGAATCAGTTTTATATATATACATATGTTCCCATATTTTTTCCCTCTTGCGCCTCCCTCCCTCCCAACCTCCCTATCCCACCCCTCCAGGTGGTCACAAAGCACCGAGCTGATCTCCCTGTGCTATGTGGCTGCTTCCCATTAGCTATCTACCTTACATTTGGTAGTGTATATATGTCCATGCCTCTCTCTTGCTTTGTCACAGCTTACCCTTACCACTCCCCATATCCTCAAGTCCATTCTCTAGTAGGTCTGTGTCTTTATTCCTGTCTTACCCCTAGGTTCTTTGTGACATTTTTTTTCTTAAATTCCATATATATGTGTTAGCATACGGTATTTGTCTTTTTCTTTCTGACTTACTTCACTCTGTATGACAGACTCTAGGTCTATCCACCTCATTACAAATAGCTCAATTTCGTTTCTTTTTATGGCTGAGTAATATTCCATTGTATATATGTGCCACATCTTCTTTATCCATTCATCCGATGATGGGCACTTAGGTTGTTTCCATCTCCGGGCTATTGTAAATAGAGCTGCGATGAACATTTTGGTACATGTCTTTTTGAATTTTGGTTTTCTCAGGGTATATGCCCAGTAGTGGGTTTGCTGGGTCATATGGTAGTTCTATTTGTAGTTTTTTAAGGAACCTCCAAGAAGATATACAGACTGCCAACAAACACATGAAAGAATGCTCAACATCATTAATCATTAGAGAAATGCAAATCAAAACTACAATGAGGTATCACCTCACACCAGTCAGAATGGCCATCATCAAAAAATCTAGAAACAATAAATGCTGGAGAGGGTGTGGAGAAAAGGGAACACTCTTGCACTGCTGGTGGGAATGTGAATTGGTTCAGCCACTATGGAGAACAGTATGGAGGTTCCTTAAAAAACTACAAATAGAACTACCATATGACCCAGCAATCCCACCACTGGGCATATACCGTGAGAAAACCAAAATTCAAAAAGAGTCATGTACCAAAATGTTCATTGCAGCTCTATTTGCAATAGCCCGGAGATGGAAACAACCTAAGTGCCCATCATCGGATGAATGGATAAAGAAGATGTGGCACATATATACAATGGAGTATTACTCAGCCATATAAAGAAACGAAATTGAGCTATTTGTAATGAGGTGGATAGACCTAGAGTCTGTCATACAGAGTGAAGTAAGTCAGAAAGAAAAAGACAAATACCGTATGCTAACACATATATATGGAATTTAAGGGGAAAAAAATGTCATGAAGAACCTAGGGGTAAGACAGGAATAAAGACCCAGACCTACTGGAGAATGGACTTGAGGATATGGGGAGGGGGAAGGGTGAGCTGTGACAGGGCAAGAGAGAGTCATGGACATATACACACTAACAAACGTAAGGTAGATAGCTAGTGGGAAGCAGCCGCATGGCACAGGGATATCAGCCCGTTGCTTTGTGACAGCCTGGAGGGGTGGGATAGGGAGGGTGGGAGGGAGGGAGACGCAAGAGGGAAGAGATATGGGAACATATGTATATGTATAACTGATTCACTTTGTTATAAAGCAGAAACTAACACACCATTGTAAAGCAATTATACCCCAATAAAGGTGTTAAAAAAAAAAGTAAAAAAATAATTATGAAGAAAAAAGTTTTTTTTAAAGTAAAACAAACAGACAAATATGGATGGACAGAACCCTAGGACAAACGGTGTAAGCAAAGCTATACAGACAAAATATCACACAGAAGCATACACATACACACTCACAAATAGAGGAAAAGGAGAAAAAACAATAAATCTTGTTCTCAAAGTCCACCTTCTCTATTTGGGATGATTCGCTGTCTATTCAGGTATTCCACAGATGCAGGGTACCTCAAGTTGATTGTGGAGATTAAATCTGCTGCTCCTGAGGCTGCTGGGAGAGATTTCCCTTTCTGTGCTTTGTTCGCACAGCTTCTGGGATTCAGCTTTGGTTTGACCCTGCCTCTGTGTGTAGGTCGCCTGAGGGCGTCTTTTCTTCGCTCAGACAGGACGGGATTAAAGGAACAGCTGATTCGGGGGCTCTGCCTCACTCAGGCCGGGGGGAGGGAGGGGTATGGATGCGGGGCGAGCCTGCGGCGGCAGAGGCCAGCATGACGTTGCACCAGCCTGAGGCGCGCCATGCGTTCTCCCTGGGAAGTTGTCCCTGGATCACGGGACCCTGGCAGTGGCGGGCTGTACAGGCTCCCGGGAGGGGAGGTGTGGATAGTGACCTGTGCTGGCACACAGGCTTCTTGGTGGCTGCAGCAGCAGCCTTAGCGTCTCATGCCCGTCTCTGGGATCTGCGCTGTTAGCCGCCACTCGCGCCCATCTCTGGAGCTCCTTTAAGCAGTGCTCTTAATCCCCTCTCCTTGCGCACCAGGAAACAAAGAGGGAAGAAAAAGTCTCTTGCCTCTTCAGCAGGTGAGACTTTTTCCCGGAGTCCCTCCCGGCCAACTAACCCCTTCAGGCTGTGTTCACGCCGCTAAACCCAGTCCTCTCCCTGCGATCCGACTGAAGCCCAAGCCTCAGCTCCCAGCCCCCACCAATCATTGATTTCTTAGATGTGATAATTAAGCACAAGCAACAGCATAAAAAAATAGATAAATTGAACTTCATCAAAATTAAATACTTTTGTGCAAAAGACACCATCAAGAAAATGAAAGGAAAACCCACAAAATGGGAGAAAATATTTGTAAATCATATAAATTTATATATTTGACGAAAAAAGTCTCGTATCCAGAATATATAAAGAAATCTTACAACTAAACGGTAAAAAAGACAAATAACCCAATTGAAAAAATGGGCAAAGGATCTGAATAGATATTTCTCTGAAGATATACAGGTGGCTAATAAGCACAAGAAAAGATCAGGGAAATGCAGTCAATCACAAATCCAAATCACAATAAGATACTACTTCACACCCACTAGGATGCTTATAATAAAAAAGGAAGACAACAACAAATGTCCATGAGGATATGGAAAAATAGGAACCCTCATACACATTGCTGGTGGGAATGTGAAATGGTGCAGTCACTGTGGGAAACAGTTTGGCAGTTCCTCAAAAAATTTACATAAAATTATCATATGATCCAGCAATTCCCTTTCTAGGTATATACCCAAGAGAAATGAAAACATATGTCCGCACGAAAATGTGCACACAAATGTTCATTGCAGCATTACTCATAATAGCCCCAAAGTAGAAACTACTCAAATAACCTTCAACTGATAAATGGATAAACAAATTATGGTGTATCCTTTTTATGGAATGTTATTGGGCAATAAAAAGGAATGAAGTAGTGATATACGAAACAACACCAAAGACCCCTGAAAACATTATGCTAAGCGACAGAAGCCAATCACAACGGAACACATATTGAAGGATTCCATTTATATGAAATGTCGAGAGTAGGCAGAGTTATAGAAACCAATATTAGGTTGTTGGCTGCTTAGGGATGGGGTGTTGTGAGGGAATGGAGAATGTCTGCTAATAGGTACGGGGTTTCTTTTGGGAGGGTGATGAAAATGTTCTAAAATTAAATTGTAGTGATGATTGCACAACTCTGTGAATATACTAAAACTCACTGAATAGTAGTTCAAAAGTATGTGAATTACATCTTAACAAAGCTTTGTAAAAACCAGACTGTGATGATTTCAGGGGCTGTTTATCAGTAATGGAGCCAATTTGTGACTATGGGATTCTAATTGAAAGCTAATAGAGACAAAACCACATTTAATCACTAAATAATATAAAACTAATAAAATCTGGAAAAATATTTTTATTTGTTTCATTAAAGTATAGTTAATTTACAATGCTGTGTTAATTCCTGGAAAAATGTATTTTAACTAAGAATAGAAGATAGTCCTATGCCATTTCTTGCACATTTCTAATATGTTTAATAACTGCTTCAGGCATCATGGAAATAGTATAGCAGCACCAATGTTCCAGTGCTAATACATACACAGACACACACTCACACAGACCTATGCATTTTTCATGCATGAGGGTGGGTATCTGAAACTCATTTGAATAACTTCTCTGTAAGGTATATTTAGTTTAGGTTATTTTCAATACAAATAGGATAGAGAGTTAAAAGTCATTTTTTAATTCATATAATCATGTTCTTCAAAAATCTGTGGTGCAGGACAGAGGTTGTTAGGCCTGATGAAATATGTGGTTGTCCCATACATAGTATAATATAAGAAGTGTCTCAAACCTTTGTCTTGCTGGCTACTTTCAGAGCTTTGAATTCTTACCTCTAATTGGAGTTACTCTTTCGGGCTTGTGGGGTGGGGGGCAATAGTGTCCTACATCTATATAGTATATTACCATTTTCGAAGTGTTTTTACATACATTATCTCATTGAATTCTCACAACAACTTTAGCTTAGAGGTACTGTTATACAATTTTTGTAGCTAGAGAAAACTAATACTTAGTGAGATTAATTTACTCACTTGAGGTCAGGCACGTAAGTCACGAAAAAGCTGAAGCTCGAACATTGATGGTTTAATTTTAAGTGCACTTTCTATGGTATCCAAGCTTCTTTAAAAGTTGAATGCATCTAGAAGCATCTATTCAAATGGGACTCCTATATGGGGACAGAGAGGAGGGGAGAAGTAACATAGTATCCCGTTAGTACCAGAAATCTATAGAGTGAATTACTTTCACTAGCTGTCATCCAGGACAGAGCCGCGCCCTGACTTATGGAAGTTTTTATGTGAGAGGAAGGAGACAGGGCTTGAGGAACAGAGTCAAATAAAAACACAATTTTAACTCAGAGTATAAACATTAAGGAAATATATGCTTATTAAATATTAGTCAGTATTCCTAGGATATTTTACTAGCACACAAAATAACTTTTAATTAGAAATAGACATTTTATTTATTTTATTTTGTTTTGTTTCGGTCATTTAGATGAACCCCAACTATGCTCTGTATAAACATGCTAGAAAGATGTACTCTGTGACTGTGCATGTGGATCTTGGATTGTGTTTTGTTTGGGGAATTATATTTAGAACCTTAGAGGGGTTATACAATTTACATGTGCTGTCTTCTCAGGTAGAGCTCTAAATTCTCTGTCTGTCTTATCCTTACCACAAAGAGTTTAGGCTTTGAATTCTTCACTTTTGATTTTCTTTTAGTAAAGCATTACTTTTCATTGCATTTCTTTTATTTCTTCCTCCAAATAACCGTGTAATGTGGCTTTGTAACATCTTCTTTATCCATTTCTGCAAATGAAATTAGTTTGCCTCAGGTCCCACGTAAATAAGTCACACAAAATTGTTTAATTATGAATTGTGACTCTTCCTTCTCTCGGCTGCTTATGTAGCCCACTGCTTTGGAATACTTTTTTTTTTTCTTTCTTCTTATTCTTTTTAAAGGTATTGTTCAGGGGACACTTCAGTGTTCAAAGACTGATACTCAGCCAGTTCATTTCCTACCACTGAAGAAGCACAATGCCCTTTTGCTTATCTGGCCTCATTTCTTTTCTTAGGAGATACGTGTTAGGAAACAACCTGCTGTGTTTTTTCACAGTTGCAGATTAACTAACCCTGCTTTTCAATACATCGCATGGTGTCATTTTATTTCTTTTCTGGAAAGAAATGAGATTTGGTATACTTGTTAAAAGGACAAAAGATCAGTCTGTGCCTGAATTCTAATTCTGTTTTGAATTCCATCTGGTCATTTCTATCAAATACTTCAGAGTGGGTGAGTTGATCTTTTTTTTGGTAACCTTCTCTATTTCTCCATTTGCAAAGTAGGTAGAATAATGTTACTGTATATGTACCTAAGGGGTATATGAAAAATAGTGAGGATCGCTATTATTTAGCATAGCTAAATTTTCATAAGTGCTAGAAGCAGCCCATATTGTTTATATTACTTATAAAGTTGAAACTTTACATGTGTCTACACGTGCAAAATCAAGTGAATAATGAAGCCCAACTAAATAACTCATAAAGTTAAAGGTAGAATTTTATAGTTAAAAATCATATTTGCATGTATTATATAATAAAATTATTTCATTAATTTATGCATTTCATATGTACTCATGTTCTTGCTTTCACAACATATCATATACAACACAGGTTTTTCATAATTGGACCAGGTAATTCAAGCAAAAGTGAATTGTTTGAGTAATTATCTCCATTTTCCATTTCAGACTGCATGAGTGCACATAGATTTGAAGAATTATTTTTCTTTTCCTTTAAGCTGTTTTTGTCAAATGGAGCCAATTTATGTTCAAATCTACTCTAGGTCTTAGTAGTTTACCTTCCATTCTTAATTGATGTGAATCAATAATTTTGTTTTGAGTTGCTATTTACTGTATGGAAAATGTCCAGCCACTGAGCTACCTAGTTATTCTTTAGCGAGTTCCTTCCCAAGGCTGCAATAGCAGTGCAATTATCAGAGTGCCTTCAGCTTTAAGTAACAGAAAACCTAGACAAAAGTGAACTAACAATAAATTTACTTCCTTCAGTAAAAGAAATTCGTAGTAGATATAGCCTGTGTAGGTCATTACATTGGCTCAGTGACAGCCTCAAGGACATTGGTCCTTTCCATTTTTCGGTTCTGATATCTTCAGTGTGCTAGCTTTGTCTTCAAGCTATTTTCCCTCATTGTCACAACATGGCTGCCCCAGAAAGGATAATGTCCAATGGAATAATTTTCTTCCTTGGGTCTCTTTTTAAGAAGAAAGATTTCTTTACGAAAAGCATCCAACAGATCTCTGTTTATGTCTGATCAGCCAAAAGGGGATCACATGCTCACCTATAAATCAAACATTGGCCAGAGTTAAGAGATCATTGTAATTAGATTAAAATACTTAAGACTTATCCCTGAATCACATGGTGGAGGGGTATTAAATTATGGTGCTAGCAGCAAGTAAGAAGGGAATGCTAGCTATTAGGTATTAAATTATGGTTCTAGCCGCAAGTAAGAAGGGAATGCTAGCTATTAGGTAGGTGATCAACAGTGTCTGCTATCTCTAGGAACTGGCAACCTCCCCTAGGCTTCTTCCTGAGAAACTTCCATGAGGATATTCCTGGCAGCCTGTTCACTTATTCTTTGCTAATGGAATTTCCTTTGAGAAGTTCCTATATTGCTTTTGAAAGTAGGCCTAAAACAAGGCCCTGAAATTTTGTCTTTATGTCACCCATATTACCTCACTTGTATTGCTCATATGCATCTAATAAAATAACTTTATTGAGGTACAATTTATGTACAATAATGTACATTTTAAGTGCCAGTTTGATGAGGTTTGACATATGTGTATGCCTGTGTAGCCATCATAATAATCAAAATATAAAACGTTTTCATAACTCAAAAATTCCCTTTCTAGTCATGTCTCTCCAAACCTGGCCATAGGCATCCAGTGACCTTCTTTCTGTAACTGTAGGTTAGTGTTGTTTTATCTAGAATTTCATAAAAATGAAATCATACAGTATTTACTATTTTGTATCTAACTCATTTCACTAAGCATATTTTTAGATTCATACACATTTACATTAGTAGTTTGGTCTTCTTTATAATGGCTTATATTCTGATTTGTAGTTCTATGACAATTTCTTTATCCATTTACCTGTCAATGGATATTTGGATTGTTTCCAGGTTTTAGCTATTAGGAATGAAGCTGCTATGAACATTCACTTACAAGTCTTTGTGTTGACATGAGCTTTCCTTTAACTTAGCTGTGTCTTATGTTAAGTGTGTGTTTAACTTCATATCATCCTGTTAAACTGTTATCCAAAGTTATACTATTTTACATTCCCAACAGCAATGTACAGAGTTTCCTTCTAATGGGTTTATTGTTCATGTACATACTATCTTCTACTGTGAAGTCTTCTGAAAACTTCCCAATTTATTTATTGTGTTCTCTCTTTTTATTATTTATAAGAAATACTTATATATTCTAGTTATAAATCCCATGACAGATAAGTGAATTGTAAATCTTTTTTCCCAATCTATGGCATGCTTTTTCATTTTCTAGACAGTATTTCAGAATTGAAGATTTTAATTTTTATGAATTACAATTTATTGATGTTTTCTTTTATAATTTGTGCTTTTTGTATACTATACAAGAGCACTTTGCCTGTCTCTAAGTTGCAAAGAATTCCTCCTTTGTTGCCTTCTATAATGTGTCCAGAAAACTTTTTCCTTAAAGGGTCAGATAACAAATATCTTAGGCTTTGAGATTGCATATGGTCACTGCTGCATATTTTCCTTCTCCTCTCTTCCTCTCATACAAAAATGTAAAAAATATCCTTAGCTCAAGTGCCATGCTTAAAAAAGAGTATAGATCAAATATGGTCCATGCACTGTAGTTTTGCCTACTTCTGTTCTCAAAGACTTATAGATTTATAGCTGTGGCTTGTATGTTTAGGCCTATGATCCATTTCAAGTTAATTTTCATATATGGTATGAGGTAAAAGTTGATGTTCATTTTTTTTCCCTAAATGTATATCTGAATTGTATTGACATCTCTAGTTGAAAAGACTAGGATTTCCTCAGTGAATTACCTTGGCACCTTTGGCAAAAAAGGTCAACTGACCTTTTAAGTATGGATCAATTTCTGGATTCTCAGAGCTGTTTCATTGATCTTTATGTCTAATCTTAGATAATTGACATCTTATCAATATTGAATCTTTCAACACATATACATCACATATCTTTCTACTTAGGTTTTCTTTAATTCCTTTCAATGATGTTTTGTACATATTTTGTTTTGAGAGTGGATAGCCTTACCCTATTTCTTATTTAGAGGGAAAGAAGTCAGGTATTAGCCATAGAGTTTTTCAGAGCTGTCCTTCATCAGGTTGAGGAAGTTCCCTTCTCTTCCTATTTTCTTGAGAATTTTTTTTATCATGAATGGATATTGAGTTGTTTTATGATTGCATTTGTTTTTCTTTGTTTGGGTTTTGCCTGCTCTCAAACTGCAAACTTTGTCTCACTTACAGTATACAGCAGCCGATATTTCTGCTCCATTCTTAAGACCTCCTAGGATTGCACTTTTTAGCCTCGCTCTTCCAAGTTCTCCACCGTACATGAATAATTTTGCAGTCAGTTAATGATTTGGGCAGAGTTTTAGCTTCCTCTCCCTGACTTCCTTGCTTTTAGGGATTGACTTCCAATTTCCAACTACTCTGCTGGCATCTAACTCTGTCCTCTGACACCTGAAGCCCATGAGGCTTTAGTTTTCTGCCACTGGAGCTATGCATGACTGAGGATATCTTTCTGTTATTGATTTAGAATTTAATTCTATTGTGGTCAGAGAACATTGTCTTTATGATTTCACTACTTTCTAACTGAGGGTTTTTTTTATGGCTCCATTTATGGCTATTTCATGTGAACTTAAAACAAATCTGTGTTCTTCTCTTAATTGGGTAAGTATTCTATAAAATTTCCATTTGGTTAAGTGGGTTTATTGTGTTGTTCAAGCCTTCTATATCCATCCTGATTTTCTATGTACTTGTTCTATTGATTACAAAGAAAATAATTCTGAAATTTCCAACCACAATTTGGGCTTTTTCTATTTCTCCATTCTGTTCTATCATATATTTAAAGTTCTATAATTAGGTGCGTGCACATTTAGGATTATCATATCTTCTGTGGGAATTGACTTATTATTTTTAGGAAATATCCTTCTTTCTCCTGGCAATATTTTTTGTCCCAAAGTCTAGTTTGTCTGATATTAATAAAACCACTCTGTTTATGTTATGAATAGTGTTTACATGGTGTTATCTTTCTTTATTCTTTTACATTGAAGCTATCTGTGATTTTATCTTTAAAGTGCATGTCTTAGGTCATATTGTTGGGTCTTTTTTTTTTTTTTTTTTTTTTTTGCGGTACGCGGGCCTCTCACTGTTGTGGCCTCTCCCGCTGTGGAGCACAGGCTCCGGATGCGCAGGCTCAGCGGCCATGGCTCACGGGCCCAGCCGCTCCGCTGCATGTGGGATCCTCCTGGACCGGGGCACGAACCCGTGTCCCCTGCATCCGCAGGCGGACTCTCAACCACTGCGCCACCAGGGAAGCCCCTGTTGGGTCTTTCTTTAATCCATTCTTACTACATCCATCTTTTAATTGAAATATTTAGACTATTCATCTTTAATGCAATTACTAATATAGTTGGGCTTAAAACTACCATCATCTTTTTTTCTACATGTCCCATATATTTTCCTCCCTGGTTTATGATATGTACTTTCACATTTTCACAATTTACCTTCAAATACTATTACACCACTTAATGTATAATATGAGATCTTTATAAAAGTATGCTTCTCACCTCAGCATTTATTACAAACAGCACAATATTTGGATATTACTTTTAAACAATCAATTATCTTCTAAAGAAATCAAAATATGAGAAAAAGTCTTTTACATTTACCTGTGTATCTACAATTTGTATGGCCCTTATTCATTTCTTACTGTAGAAAACAAGTTTCTGTTGGGTATCATTTCCTTCTGCTTAAAGAACTTGTTTTAACATTTCAATAGTAAACATTTGAGGACTAAAAATTCTCTCAGCGAATTTTTGTCTGAAAAGGTATTTTGCCTTCATATTTGAAGGCTATTTTCACTGGATATAGAATTCTTGTTTGACAGTTGTCTATCATTCAGTGCTTTGATGATATCATTCACTATCTTCTGGATTGCAGATTTCAATCAATAGGCTAGCATTATTTGGACCTTTGTCCCTCAGGATAGATATTCACTACAAAATGTCAAAGCAAATTCCAATTACATGTAAGTTGGGTTGTTGTATATTTTTCTGTGTGTCACTAAGGCTCAGTTCAGTGTTTTAAGTTTTTTTTTTTCTTTCTATGCTTCAATTTGAACAACTTTTATTGCTATGTCTTCAGATTTACTGAACTTTTCTTCTGTAGTGTCTTAACTGATTTAAACCCATTAAAAATGGGTTTAAATTTAAAAGTATATCTTTAAAAGCATTTAAAAGCATATCTTTATTTCAGATATTATATTTTTCACCCCTAAAAGTCTCATTTGGTTATTTTCCTGCTTTCCATTTCACTAATTGTGTTTATGTTTTTCTTTGATCCTTGATGATATTTATAATAGTTATTGAAAAATTCCTATTTGTTATCCCATCATGTGTGCAACTTCAGGTTCTGTTGTTATTAACTGGTCTTTCTCCTGCTATGGGTCATATTCTTCATCTTCTTCCCATGTCTATTAATTTGGATGGGATGTTGGACAGTGTAATTTCACTTTTTTGATTGCTAGCTTTTGTTATCTTCTCTTAAAAAATGTTTGACTTTTTGTGGCAGGCAATTAAGTTAGTTGTTCAACAGCTTGATCCTTTTGAGTTTTTCTCTTTTAAGCTTTTTTTTAGAGTGCTTCTAACATAGCATTTACTGCTAGCTTAGTCCTCCTACTAGAGCATGACATTCCTTTGGTCCCTACTGAATGCTCTGGCTATTCAATTAGGACTATCCAATCTTGCTGGTCAAAATTTGAAAATTTCCTCAATCTGTATAAGCTTCTTAGTTTACAGCTTCTCAGTTATTATTTGCCTCACCTCACATGGTTTTACTCTATGCATGTATGGCTGAATATTCAGCAATAGACACAAGTGGACCCCTATGCAGATTTCTGAAGCTCTTTTCTGTGAATCTGCCACCTTTCTAATACAGGGCCCTGCAAGTTCCAGCCTCAGCAATCTGTCAAACTCTGATTTCTGTCTCCTCAATTCAGTGAACCTCTGCCACACACTGCTTAAGTTTTCTTTCTATATGCCCTTGTTTGAAAAATGCGTCTCAGTGTAGAACTGAGGTATCATTTGTTTTCTTTCCCTTGTCTCTAGGATCCTAGTCCTGTGCTGCCCTTTGACTGATTTCTAAAAGTGGTGGTTTCATATACATATATGTGTGTATATATACATATATGTATATATATTCTAGTTTTCTAGTTGTTTATGTTAGTAGGGCAAATGTGATTCTAGCTATTCCATCACGTCTAGAACCAGATATTTTTCATACACTTTTGGCTTGTGTTGGATCACCTTGTTATGGAGAAAAACACCAGCTTTTGAAGCTGAAGCTCAAGCCTGTTTATGAAGATTTCTTTCTATAATTCTTGATGAGAGCATCTGAAAATGAAAAATGTCTGTAGGAAATACTAATTTTTATAATTTTAGCCCACAATGATAGTGAGAAAGGAAGCATTTTTGAAGACTGAATTTAAAAACGGAGAAGACAAAGTATATAGGCATTTTTCAAACCAAAATACCATTTTTCACAGAGAGTGAAAATGGATTCTATGATACAAAAGGAGGACTTCAAGTTGAATAGAGTATCTGTGTTCATGAGCATTAAAAAAGGTGATGGTTTTGTTCTTTATTTTCTGTAGTGTCATAATTGGATTTTTAGTTCCTTGAATTATATATTACTTATGATATTTTCTAGGTCTAACATTTTATAATTATATGAGGTATTTTTAAGTGCCCATTATGTCCAAGACTGGCTTAGATGATTTGTGGAGCAGAAGTAAAAATGTACAGTCTATGCCTTCCCTGAGATTTTTATAATTTATATGGGAAATAAGAGTAACACACACATACATGCAAACATATGGTAAGAGGTAGAGTATTATGAGTGATTAAAATATGAATAATGAAAGAGCTATGACAATTTATAGAAATGACATTTTTGTGAAGGAATCTGGGAAGGCTACAGTAACCGGCTTTTGATCTGAGTCTTGAAGAATGGATGAACTTTTGTTAGATAGGTGTAAATAAAAGGGTGCAAGAGGGAGGGGATATGGGGATATATGCATACATTTAACTGATTCACTTTGTTTTACAGCAAAAACTAACACAACATTGTAAAGCAATTATACTCTAATAAAGATGTTAAAAAGAATAAAATTGAACCAGAAATAAAAAAGGGCATGTCTGGTGGAAAAACTGTCAGACCTTATCAGACACTATGATGCTATGGTATTTTGTGCGTATGTTGCAAAGTTTAGTGATACAACTGGATATATGCATTTGTACATTTTTAAGGAAGTAATATTAAAATCATTTAGGCTTATAGGTAAAATTGAACTATTAAAATTTATCCCAAGGACTCTACTAACAAAGATGTTAAAAGAGGGTAAATATTGGTGCTCTTTGATCTTGTTCTTTGTTCATTCTTTTTCCACTCATTATACTTTATATGGAAGACTTTTCATAGCAAATAATCTCTATAAGGTACACACAATTATTTTTCTTAAAGATGTTAACAGTTTGATTCATCACAATAAGAGTTTTTCCATGTTACTTGGCTACATAGAGTCTGAAAGATAGTAAGAATTAAAAAAAAAACAACACAAGAACAAATTATTGAGTGTTTACTATGTCCTAGCTGCTATGTTAACAGTTTATATGAATTACCTCATTTAAATTCTCACACCAACCCTACGAGATAATTAGTATTATTATTTCCATTTTGTATACACAGAAACTGAGGCACAGAAATTTTCAGTGAGTTGCCCAAGTTTATAGTGCTAGTAACTGGCAGAGAAGTCTCTCTGATTCAATAATCCACATTTTTAACTATTGCCATACTACAGACTGATATGTTTTTATGAATTAACTAATAATATTCAATTCATAACAGTAGTATCTATTATTCATGAAGGATTTACTATGCAGCAGGGATTATTTTAAGCATTTTACATTTGTTATTTTATCTAATTGTCCAACTAACATATGACAATTATAATAGCCATTTTTAGAGATGAAGCAAGTGAAAAAACAGAGAGGTTAAGCAATTTGCCTAAGTTCTCAGAGTTAAGGAATTCTTGAATAGGATGAAAAACCGGATCAGTCTAATTCTAAAGCTAGTGTTTTTAAGCAGTTTTATTCATTGCCTCATGTTCTAGTATTTTGATTGACTTTCTGCAATTTCTAATGGTGCATAATGTATACTATGAAACTTTCTTATGGGAATTAAAAATATAAATAAACCAGTATCTGAGGAAGACTGGGGCAGAAAGAAAAGCTATCAATATTACCTACCATCACTAGATCCCACCTTCTAGGAAGTCTAGGCATGTCAGACTCCTGCAGCTTGTGTTATGATATAATTATTGTAGGAACAGCTCTGTGAAAACCCTCAAGTCCAGTCTTGGTAAAACAAATAGCGTCACTCATAGAAATCATCTCACCAGAAGTATTACTAGAATTAATTACATTTAACCAAGGATGGTAAATCAAGTAATCTTATATTCATAACTATGTCTTGAAAACCAGGTTTCAGTTTATAAATAAGTATTTCTTACAAGTCTTCCACAACAAAAATGAACTAAGCTACAATTGTATTGTAATCCCTAGGTATCATAGTCTCTAATTTTTAAGATACACTAGAACACAATTTTCTTCAACTGTCATGTTGACATTACATATAGTTTTGGTACTTAAAATTTCTTTCAGATGTAAATTGATTTAGTATTTACTAAGCATTATGAGAATTTTATGTAAAGGAAAGATTCCCAGATGCAGATTTACTAGGCAGAATAGCTCAGAGATTTTAAAAGACTTCGAACATAGTTTTAAGTATGAACTTTTTTTATGTTATATTACACAATTTTTATTTTTATTTTAGTTTTTACGGTGATTATTACAAAAATTAAAAGTTTTTTTAAAGCTTGTTTAAATGAAACTACAGCAAGTAGAAATTTTCACCATTAGGCATGATGCTCTGATGAATATACACATCTTTTCTATTTAAACAACGTAAATTGTATGTGTATAGACAAAATATAATTATCACAGGATTTTTAGTATGCCCTCAATGGATAATATTTAGCACATATATAGGATAAATATATATTGCACTTTAACAAATTAGTATGTCATGCCAACTGGAAAATAAGGGATCTAAATCAAGTAGCTTGTTTACATTAACAAAATTCATGTACAAGAGTCAAACTTTAATGCAACCATTTAAGGCATTTTAATAATAATGTGAAATTCAAAAGATAACCATATACACATACATCAGAACTCTAGCACAGTTCAAGAATTTGTCTCCAGATTAAATTTAAAAATTGAAAAGTTCAGTTTTACGTCACCTTCCCCTCTCTCCTTGCTTCTTTCATGGTAAAAAAATGTGAGTATTTTAAAACGCTGATCACAAAGTTACTTAAAAGCTTTACATTCCCAGAGATTTTTCTTCCGAGTAGATCTTGTTATGAAGAAACAAATTGACCCTTTTTTCACAGACAAGATTTATGTAGAAATTATGAAAGAAAATATAGGTAAGGAAAGGATCAAAATCTCTTTACTTCATAGTTGTAGAACACATAAAATTCCTGGTGTGCTCTTATAAAATGGCCATGGTTTTAGAGCTAAAGAGTTAAGGCCAATGAGTGTATGTGTGTTTGGATGGGGAGGGGGGAGGGGAGAGGGGAAGAGGGGGAAGGAAAAATGAATTTGTGCTGAATTTGCATTTAAGCTGAGAATGTTTTAAAACGAGACAGTGTTATAGAATTGTAATTTATGATCAGCCTGATATCTTTACACATTCTAGCAAGACACCTTAAGTCTGATTGATGAGAGCATGCTTAAGAAAACCTTTGAAAAATTAAGGGATAAAAGCGAAAGTAATAATCAAATATTGACTGCTTTAATGGAAACTTTTCTCTGACCCTTAGATATGCCATTTGGTATGCGGGGTATTATTACTATGACTGGCAGATGCCCAGTTTCTCAGGGTAAGCTCACAATGCGTCATTTTAAAGCTCATTTGTGTCTCTGTATTAATATATATTTGCAGAATGTTTCTCTCTCTATCATTTGCTCTGGCCCATTTTTGGTAAGTGAAAATGGTTTTATTCACTACTGATCATATATTTATTTTGATGAGAGATATATAGATTTAACATTGGCTTCAAGATAAATAACTGGATATAATATTAGCATCTAGGCATATGTTGAGTTGCAACCTGGTACACAAAGCTTGGTACACAAAGCTTGGTGAACAACTTCTAGACTGGGAAAGGTCATTTTAGTAATATTTTCCAATTCCTCACTTTCTACTACCGTGCGTGGTAAGAAATTGGGTCATTTTTATTCTTATAACAGTCTGTATTTTCTATCTCAGGAACCTATTTGCTTTCTTCATATATAACTTGTTTTGTTCATGTACCTTCATAAAATTTATCATTATTTATTTGTTTGCTTACATGTGTATTGTGTATCTCTATCATGGTCTGCAAATTCCATAAGATCAGAGATCTCTCTTGTCACTGTTGTATCCTTATCACCTAATATAATGATGGCACATTACAGGCACTGAATAAGCATTTGTTGAATGAATGAGTGCATGGATATCAGCTACAATGAGCAAAAGAGACAAGATGGTTTCCAAAGCAGGATTGTCAGTGGTAGCAATGTACCTAGCCTGTAAATATGGATAAACAGTTACATTTGGCTCATATTTAATAAAATGTGTAGTCCAAATATAGAGATATTTCTCTTGGCTTCTTTACAGGAGTATATAATTACATATACATGCACAAGGTAGCATAACAAAACAGTTATCAACTTGGTTGCCTTTGTCTTTATCCTTGAGATGTGTCAGCTTTTAATGAACTTACTAGCATTCATAATCAGTACTTGGCAGACCCTACAGTAATACAGGTCTTCTAAAAAAAATAGGTAGATAACTGGGAATTGATTTTTTTGAAAAATAAAGTTTATTGATTTTTACTGAGCATATGTGTTTTTCTTCCCTTTTTCCCGATGCCTCATTGGAAATGTCAGTAAAGGAGTACAAAATAGAATAAATTCATAACAGCACCAAGGGTGAGAGCAGTAGGCATGAACACATTTGGAGTATGTAAAGTTTGGGATTGTGGAAGACAGATAAATCTTATTGATAGATAAACTACATCAAGAGCTACTTCCCAGTATAAACATGCTACACAGAACAGATGGTAGGGTAATAAAAAGGCTACAAATTCAGGAAAAGTAGGTACAAGGAGTGGAAAGTTGGGTGACTGTTAAAATGATTATTTTGGTACACTCAGACCAGTCAGGCCCTCCATATGTGAAGCTGTGAAATTTAATCTTGGGTTAAAATCAGAGATCTAAATTATAAAAAAAAATAAATCAATCTGCCTGAAAATATCTAGTTCTCTTGACATGGATACTGGAATCTCACAGTAAAGCTTTCCTAATTTTGTAAAAGGGAGTTAGAGTTCTTGCTCACTTTACACCCACAAACTGTAAAGCAAAGACAGTCTGCCCATTATATACTCTCCCTGCACACATAGAGCCGCTAGTGACCTCTATCGCTTGGAGGAGAAAACTGTTGGGGAAACAGACATATGTAAACACAGAGGAAATCTATGCTACCTAGTCAACCATTCACATATATAAATAAACAACTAAGGATCAGTACATATTTGAGGAAGACCATTTTTCCCTTTTCTGTGGAACCAGTAGAAACAAATGGAAGAGGGACTTCCCTAGCAGTCCAGTGATTAAGATTTCACCTTCCAGTGCAGGGGGTCCAGGTTCAATCCCTGGTCAGGAAGGTAAGATCCCACATGCCTTGGGGCCAAAAAGCCAAAACATAAAACAGAAGCAATATTGTAACAAATTCAATAAAGACTTTTGTCCACATCAAAAGATCTTTAAAAAAAAAGAAACAAATGGAATAATTGATCTTGGTGGAATCACATAAAATCTAAAGAACAAATATTTCTGTCCTCATAAAAAAGAAATATTTGAGAAATAATACAGTCCATAAAAGAAGAGCAGGCAGCTATAGAAAAAGAGCAAATACAAAATAAAAAGATGTGTTATAAATTTAAATTTATAATTGCAAACTAAAAAAAATCTTTAAAAGAGTTAGAAGAAAAAAAGTTGAGGCACAGATAAAATGGAACAAAATGTCAGAGATGGAAACTATGAGAGAAAAAGTTAGAAAATCAGTGCAAGTGTTCCAACATTTATTTGGAATTCAGCTAAAACAAAGAGAAAACAGCTAAAACAAAGAGGGAGTAACAATCAAATAAGTAATAAAAGAACAATTTCTGGAAGAACTGATCTTAGAATTAAAGCAAGACCTAAGTTTGCAGGTTGGAATCAACAACAAAGCAAGGATTAAAGTCAAACATCAAGAATGAAGAGAATATCTTAAATGTATGCCAAGATAAGCAATATATCATTTACAAAGGAATATAAATTATTTTGGCATCAGAGTTCTCATTAGTCACACTAGAAAGTAGAAGAGAATGAAACAATGCATTGAAGTTTTGAAGGAAAACAATTTTGAACTTGGAATTCTATACCTAGATAAAATAGCAATTAGATAGGGGGAAAGAAGACATTTTCAGACATATATATGTGGCCTATGGTATTTCTCATTTTCTTACAGAGTAAGAAAAAATTAAGAGTTGAATGTCTTCCTGGGAAGCAAATGAAGCTAAGAAAGACTTGTCACCTTTTTCTAGAATTTAGAATGAGTTTTGAAAGGCATTTTAACAAACATAAAAAGAATGTAAAGCAGTATTTTGTGTGCTTAAGAACATAAAGTTAAACCTGTCTACCTGTGTTGTATTCCCAACTGCATTACTTCTTAGTTATTTTTCCTTGTGTAAGTTATGTAATTGGACCTTCATTTTTACATCTGTAGTATGGTAATAATCATTCTCTGTTATTAACACAATATTTTGACTATATACCTTTTAAGGTTGTTGTGATAATTCAATAATATAATCCACACAAGGTACTTAAAAAGAGTCCCTGACACAAAGCCAATACTCAATGGAGGTTAAATATTTTTATCCATCTTTTTTAAGAGTTGCCATCACACTTTTTTTTTTGTCATTTAACAATATTTTTTGTTGAAGTATAGTTACTTTACAATCTTTTGTTAGTTTCCAGTGTATAGCAAAGTGATTCCGTTTTTTATATATACATATGTATATATATATTCTCTTTCATATTCTTTTCCATTATAGGTTATTACAAGATAAAGAATATAGGCCCCTGTGTCATACAGTAGGTCCTTGTGGTTTATCTATTTCATATATAGTAATGTGTATATGTTAATCCCAAACTCCTAGTTTACCGCTCCCCCACAAGCCTCTGCTATCCCCTTTGGTAACCATGTTTGTTTTCTATGTCTGTAAGTCTGTTTCTGTTTTGAAAATAAGTTCATTTATATCATTTTTTTTAGGTTCCACATGTAAGTGATATCATATGATATTTGTTTTAGTCCGACTTACTTCACTTAATATGATAATCGCTAGGTCCATCTATGTTGCTGCAAATGACATTATTCCATTCTTTTTCTTTTTTTTTTTTTACATCTTTATTGCACTATAATTGCTTTACAATGGTGTGTTAGTTTCTGCTTTACAACAAAGTGAATCAGTTATACATACACATATGTTCCCATATCTCTTCCCTCTTGCGTCTTCCACCCTCCCACCCTCCCTATCCCACCCCTCCAGACAGTCACAAAGCACCGAGCTGATCTCCCTGTGCTATGCAGCTGCTTACCACTAGCAATCTACCTTACGACTGGTAGTGTATATATGTCCATGCCTCTCTCTCGCTTTGTCAAGTTTAGCCTTCCCCCTCCCCATATCCTCAAGTCCATCCTCTAGTAGGTCTGTGTCTTTATTCCTGTCTTACCCCTAGGTTCTTCATGACATTTTTTTTTCTTAAATTCCATATATATGTGTTAGCATACGGTATTTGTCTTTCTCTTTCTGACTTACTTCCCTCTGTATGACAGACTCTAGGTCTATCCACCTCATTACAAATAGCTCAATTTCATTTCTTTTTATGGCTGAGTAATATTCCATTGTATATATGTGCCACATCTTCTTTATCCATTCATCTGATGATGGACACTTAGATTGTTTCCATCTCCGGGCAATTGTAAATAGAGCTGCAATGAACATTTTGGTACATGACTCTTTTTGAATTATGGTTTTCTCAGGGTGTATGCTCAGTAGTGGAATTGCTGGGTCATATGGTAGTTCTATTTGTAGTTTTTAAAGGAACCTCCATACTGTCCTCCACAGTGGCTGTATCAATTTACATTCCCACAAACAGTGCAAGAGAGTTCCCTTTTCTCCACACCCTCTCCAGCATTTATTGTTTCTAGATTTTTTGATGATGGCCATTCTGACTGGTGTGAGATGATATCTCATTATAGTTTTGATTTGCATTTCTCTAATGATTAATGATGTTGAGCATTCTTTCATGGTTTGTTGCCACTCTGTATATCTTCTTTGGAGAAATGTCTATTTAGGTCTTCTGCCCATTTTGGATTGGGTTGTTTGGTTTTTTGTTATTGAGCTGCATGAGCTGCTCATAAATTTTGGAGATTAATCCTTTGTCAGTTGCTTCATTTGCAAATATTTTCTCCCATTCTGAGGATTATCTTTTGGTCTTGTTTATGGATTCCTTTGCTGTGCAAAAGCTTTGAAGTTTCATTAGGTCCCATTTGTTTATTTTTGTTTTTATTTCCATTTTTCTAGGAGATGGGTCAAAAAGGATCTTGCTGTGATTTATGTCACCGAGTGTTCTCCCTATGTTTTCCTCTAAGAGTTTTATAGTTTCTGGCCTTACATTTAGGTCTTTAATCCATTTTGAGCTTATTTTTGTGTATGGAATTAGGGAGTGATCTAATCACATCCTTTTACATGTACCTAACCAGTTTTCCCAGCACCACTTATTGAAGAGGCTGTCCTTTCTCCACTGTACATTCCTGCCTCCTTTATCAAAGATAAGGTGGTCATAGGTGTATGGGTTTATTTCTGTGCTTTCTGTCCTGTTCCATTGCTCTATCTTTCTGTTTTTGCACCAGTGCCATACTGTCTTCATTACTGTAGCTTTGTAGTATAATCTGAAGTCAGGGAGCCTGATTCCTCCAGCTCCGTTTTTTGTTCTCAAGATTGCTTTGGCAATTTGGGGGCTTTTGTGTTTCCATAAAAATTGTGAAAGTTTTTGTTCTAGTTCTGTGAAAAAGGCCAGTGGTAGTTTGATAGGGATTGCACTGAATCTGTAGATTGCTTTGGGTAGTAGAGTCATTTTCACAATGTTGATTCTACCAATCCAAGAACATGGTATATTTCTCCGTCTATTTGTATCATCCTTATTTTCTTACATCAGTGTCTTATAATTTTCTGCATACAGGTCTTTTGTCTCCTTAGGTAGGTTTATTCCTAGATATTTTATTCTTTTTGTTGCAATGGTAAATGGGAGTGTTTTCTTGATTTCACTTTCAGATTTTTCATCATTAGGGTATAGGAATGCCACAGATTTCTGTGCATTAATTTTGTATCCTGCTACCTTACCAAATTCATTGATTAGCTCTAGTAGTTTTCTACTAGCATGTTTAGGATTCTCTACGTATAGTATCATGTCATCTGCAAACAGTGACAGCTTTACTTCTTCTTTTCTGATTTGGATTCCTTTTATTTCCTTTTCTTCTCTGATTGCTATGGCCAAAACTTCCAAAACTATGTTGAATAAGAGTGGTGAGAGTGGGCAACCTTGTCTTGTTCCTGATCTTAGTGGAAATGCTTTCAGTTTTTCACCATTGAGGATGATGTTGGCAGTGGGTTTGTCATATATGGCCTTTATTATGTTGAGGAAAGTTCCCTCTATGCCTACATTCTGCTGGGTTTTTATCATAAATGGGTGTTGAATTTTGTCAAAAGCATTCTCTGCATCTATTGAGATGATCATATGGTTTTTCTCCTTCAATTTGTTAATATGGTGTATCACGTTGATTGATTTGCATATATTGAAGAATCCTTGCATTCCTGGAATAATCCCCACTTGATCATGGTGTATGATCCATTTAATGTGCTGTTGGATTCTTTTTGCTAGCATTTTATTAAGAATTTTTGCATGTATGTTCATCAGAGATATTGGCCTGTAGTTTTCTTTCTTTGTGACATCCTTGTCTGGTTTTGGTATCAGGGTGATGGTGGCCTTGTAGAATGAATTTGGGAGTGTTCCTCCCTCTGCGATATTTTGGAAGAGTTTGAGAAGGATAGGTGTTAGCTCTTCTCTAAATGTTTGATAGAATTCGCCTGTGAAGCCATCTGGTCCTGGGCTTTTCTTTGTTGGAAGATTTTTAATCACAGTTTCAATTTCAGTGCTTGTGATTGGTCTGTTCATATTTTCTATTTCTTCCTGATTCAGTCTTGGCAGGTTGTGCATTTCTAAGACTTTGTCCATTTCTTCCAGGTTGTCCATTTTATTGGCATAGAGTTGCTTGTAGTAATCTCTCATGATCTTTTGTATTTCTGCAGTGTCAGTTGTTACTTCTCCTTTTTCATTTCTAATTCTATTGATTTGAGTCTTCTCCCTTTTTTTCTTGATGAGTCTGGCTAATGGTTTATCTATTTTGTTTATCTTCTCAAAGAACCAGCTTTTAGTTTTATTGATTCTTGCTATCATTTTCTTCATTTCTTTTTCATTTATTTCTGATGTGATATTTATGATTTCTTTCCTTCTGCTAACTTTGGGGTTTTTTTGTTCTTCTTTCTCTAATTGCTTTAGGTTCAAGTTTAGGTTGTTTATTCGAGATGTTTCCTGCTTCTTAAGGTGGGCTTGTATCGCTATAAACTTCCCTCTTAGAAGTGCTTTTGCTGCCTCCCATAGATTTTGGGTTGTCGTTTCTCCATTTGTTTGTCATTTGTTTCTATGTATTTTTTTATTTTCTCTTTGATTTCTTCAGTGATCACTTCATTATTAAGTATTGTATTGTTTAGCCTCCATGTGTTTGTATTTTTTTACAAATTTTTTCTGTAATTGATATCTCGTCTCATAACGCTGTGGTCGGAAAAGATACTTGATACAATTTCAATTTTCTTAAATTTACCAAGGCTTGATTTGTGACCTGAGATTTGATCTATCCTGGAGAATGTTCCATGAGCACTTGAGAAAAATGTGTATTCTGTTGTTTTTGGATGTAAGGTCCTATAAATATCAATTAAGTCCATCTTGTTTAATGTATCATTTAAAGCTTGTGTTTCCTTATTTATTTTCATTTTGGATGATCTGTCCATTGGTGAAAGTGGGGTGTTAAAGTCCCCTACTATGAATGTGTTACTGTCGATTTCCCCTTTTATGGCTGTTAGTATTTGCCTTATGTATTGAGGTGCTCCACTGTTGGGTGCATAAATATTTACAATTGTTATATCTTCTTCTTGGATTGATCCCGTGATCATTATGTAGCATTCTTTGTCTCCTCTAATAGTCTTTATTTTAAAGTCTATTTTGTCTGATATGAGAATTGCTACTCCAGCTTTCTTTTGGTTTCCATTTGCATGAAATATCTTTTTCCATCCCCTCACTTTCAGTCTGTATGTGTGTCTAGGTCTGTAGTGGGTCTCTTGTAGACATGAAATATATGGGTCTTGTTTTTGTATCCATTCAACCAGTCTGTGTCTTTTGGTGGGAGCATTTAATCCATTTAAATTTAAGGTAATTATCAATATGTATGTTCCTATTCCCATTTTCTTAATTGTTTTGGGTTTGTTATTGTAGGTCTTTTCCTTCTCTGTGTTTCTTGCCTAGAGTAGTTCCTTTAGCAGTTTTTGTAAAGCTGGTTTGGTGGTGCTGAACTCTCTCAGCTTTTGCTTGTCTGTAAAGGTTTTATTTTCTCCATCAAATGTGAATGAGATCCTTGCTGGTTAGAGTAATCTTGGTTGCAGGTTTTTTCCTTCATCACTTTAAATATGTCCCGCCAGTCCCTTCTGGCTTGCAGAGTTTCTGCTGAAAGATCAGCTGTTACCCTTATGGGGATTCCCTTGTGTGTTATTTGTTGTTTTTCCTTTGCTGATTTTAATATGTTTTCTTTGTATTTAGTTTTTGACAGTTTGTTTAATATGTGTCTTGGTGTATTTCTCCTTGGATTTATCCTGTATGGGACTCTCTGTGCTTCCTGGACTTGATTAACTGTTTCCTTTCCCATATTAGGGAAGTTTTCAACTATAATCTCTTCAAATATTTTCTCAGTCCCTTTCCTTTTCTCTTCTTCTTCTGGAACCCCTATAATTCGAATGTTGGTGCATTTGATGTTGTCCCAGAGGTCTCTGAGACTGTCCTCAGTTCTTTTCATTCTTTTATCTTTATTCTGCTCTGCAGTAGTTATTTCCAGTATTTTATCTTCCAGGTCACTTATCCATTCTTCTGCCTCAGTTATTCTGCTATTGATCCCATCTAGAATATTTTTAATTTCATTTATTGTGTTGTTCATCATTGTTTGTTTCATCTTTAGTTCTTCTAGGTCCTTGTTAAATGTTTCTTGCATTTTGTCTATTCTATTTCCAAGATTTTGTGTCATCTTCACTATCATTATTCTGAATTCTTTTTCAGGTAGACTGCCTATTTCCTCTTCATTTGTTAGGTCTGGTCGGTTTTTATCTTGCTCCTTCATCTGCTGTGTGTTTTTCTGTTTCTCATTTTGCTTATCTTACTGTGTTTGGGGTCTCCTTTTCACAGGCTGCACATTCTTAGTTCCCATTGTTTTTGGTGTCTGTCCCCAGTGGCTAAGGTTGGTTCAGTGGGTTGTGTAGGCTTCCTGTGTTCTGCCTGTGTTCTGGTGGATGAGGCTGGATCTTGTCTTTCTGGTTGGCAGGTCCACATCTGGTCGTGTGTTTTGGGGTGTCTTTGGACTTATTTTGATTTTAGGTAGCCTCTCTGCTAATGGGTGGGTTAGTGTTCCTGTCTTGCTAGTTGTTTGGCATAGGATGTCCAGCACTGTAGCTTGCTGGTTGTTGAGTGAAGCTGGGTGCTGGTGTTGAGATGGAGATCTCTGGGAGATTTGCACCATTTGATATTACGTGGAGCTGGGAGGTCTCTTGTTGACCAGTTTCCTGAAGTTGGCTCTCCCTCCTCAGAGGCACAGCGCTGACTCCTGGGGGCTGAACCAAGAGCCTTTCATCCACTCGGCTCAGAATAAAAGGGAGAAAAAATAGAAAGAAAGATTTATTAGAAGTAAAGTGAGAGAAAGAAAGAAAGAAAGAAAGGAGGGAGGGAGGGAGGAAGGAAGGAAGGAGGGAAGAAAGGAAAGGAAAAGATAAAGTAAAATAAAATAAAGTAAGATAAAATATAATAAAGTTATTAAAACAAAAAAATAATTATTAAGAGATAAAAAAGAAAAAAAAATAAAAAACAAAAAGTAAAACTGACGGATAGAACCCGAAGACAAATGGTGGAAGGAAAGCTATACAGACAAATTCTCATACAGAAGCATACGCATACACACTCACAAAAAGAGGAAAAGGGGAAAAAATCATAAATCTTGCTCCCAAAGTCCACCTCCTCAATTTGGGATGATTCATTGTCTAAAGAGGGAAGGAGGGAAAGAAAGAAGATAAAGTAAAATAAAATTATTAAAATAAAAAATAAGTATTAAGAAAAAAAATTTTTTAAAAATGGATGGAAAAAACCCTAGGACAAATGGTGGAAGCAAAGCTGTACAGACAAAATCTCACACAGAAGGATACACATACACACTCACAAAAAGAGGAAAAGGGGAAAAAAATAATAAATCTTGCTCTCAAAGTCCATCTCCTTAATTTGGGATGTTTCGTTGTCTATTCATGTATTCCACAGATGCAGGTACATCAAGTTGATTGTGGAGCTTTAATCTGCTGCTTCTGAGGCTGCTGGGAGAGATACCCCTTTTTCTTCATTGTTCTCACAGCTCTCAGTGGCTCAGCTTTGGATATGGCCCTGCATCTGCGTGTAGGTCGCCAGAGGGCATCTGTTCTTCGCTCAGACAGTACGGGGTTAAAGGAGCCACTGATTCGGGGGTCTGGCTCACTCAAGCCTGGGGGAGGGAGGGGCACGGAGTGCGGGGCGAGCCTGCGGCGGCAGAGGCCAGTGTGAAGTTGCACCAGCCTGAGGCGCGCCGTGCGTTCTCCCGGAGGAGTTGACCCTGGATCCCGGGACCCTGGCAGTGGCGGGCTGCACAGGCTCCCCGGAAGGGGGTGTGGATAGTGACCTCTGCTCACACACAGGCTTTTTGGTGGCAGCTGCAGCAGCCTTAGCGTCTCATTTCCGTCTCTGGGGTCCACGCTTTTAGCCGCGGCTCGCGCCGGTCTCTGGAGCTCCTTTAAGCAGCGCTCTTAATCCCCTCTCCTCGCGCACCAGGAAACAAAGAGGTAAGAAAAAGTCTCTTGCCTCTTCGGCAGGTCCAGACTTTTCCCCAGACTCTCTCCTGGCTAGCCGTGGCGCACTAACCCCCTGCAGGCTTTGTTCACACCACCAACCCCAGTCCTCTCCCGGCACTCCGACCGAAGCCCAAACCTCAATTCCCAGCCCAGCCACCTCGGTGGTTGAGCAGACAAGCCTCTCGGGCTGTTGAGTGCCAGTCGGCCCTGATTCTCTGTGCGGGAATCTCTCTGCTTTGCCCTCCGCACCCCTGTGGCTGCGCTCTCCTCCATAGCTCTGAAACTTCCCCCTCCGCCACCTGCAGTCTCCACCCGTGAAGGGGCTTCCGAGTGTGTGGAAACCTTTCCTCCTTCACAGCTCCCCCCGACTGGTGCAGTTCCTGTCCCTATCCTTTTGTCTCTGTTTATTCTTTTTTCTTTTGCCCTTCCCAGGTATGTGGGGGGTTTCTTGCCTTTTGGGAGGTCTGAGGTCTTCTGCCAGCGTTCAGTAGGTGTTCTGTAGGAGTTGTTCCACGTGTAGATGTATTTCTGGTGTATCTGTGGGGAGGAAGGTGGTCTCTTACTCTTCTGCCATCTTCCCGGAAACCTTTCCATTCTTTCTTATGGTTGAGTAATATTCCATTATATATATATATATATATATATATATATATATATATATATATATCAATATATACATATATACATATACACCATATCTTCATTCACCTGTCAATGGACATTTAGGTTCCTTCCATGTCTTAAGCTATTGTAAATAGTGCTACTGTGAATATTGGGGTTCATGTATCTTCTCTGGGTATATGCGCAGGAGTGGGATTGCAGGATCATATGGTAACTCTATTTTTAGATTTTTAAGAAACCTCCATACTGTTCTCCATGGTGGCTGCACCAATTTACATTTCCACCAGTAGCATAGGAGGGTTTCTTTTTATCCCCACCCTTTCCAGCATTTATTATTTGTAGACTTTTTAATGATGGCCATTCTGACTGGTATGAGGTGATACCTCCCTGTAGCTTTGATTTGCATTTCTCTAGTAATTAGCAATATTGAGCATCTTTTCATGTGCCTGTTGGCTATCTGTATGTCTTCTTTGTTGAAATTCTATATAGGTCTTCTGCCCATTTTTTGATTGGGTTGTTTGTTTATATGATATTAAACTATATAAGGTATTTGTATATTTTTGAAATTAATCCCTTCTTGGTTTCATCATTTGCAAATGTTTTCTTCCAGTCTGTAGGTTGTCTTTTCGTTTTGTTTATGGTTTCCTTTGTGGTGCAAAGCTTTTGAGTTTAATTAGGTCCCAGTTGTTTATTTTTGTTTTTATTTTCATTACTCTAGGAGATGAATCCAAAAAAGTATTGCTGTTATTATGTCAAAGAGTGTCCTTCTTATGCTTTCCTTTAGGAGTTTTATAGTATCTGGTCTTCCATTTAAGTCTTTTTTTTGTATATTGTATTTTTTTTTGTATATTGCATTAGAAAATGTTCTAATTTCATTCTTTTACATGTAGTTGTTCAGTTATCCCAGCACCACCTATTGAAGTAACTGTCTTTTCTCCATTGTATATTCTTGCCTCCTTTGTCATAGATTAATTGACCATAAGTGCATGGGTTTATTTCTGGGCTTTCTCTCCAGTTTCATTGCTATATATGTCTGTTTTTATGCCAGTACCATACTGTTTTGATGTCTGTAGCTTTGTAGTATAGTCTGAAGTCAGGGAGTGTGATTCCTCTAGCTCCATTCTTTTTTCTCAAGATTTTTTTGGCCATTTGGGGTGTTTTGTGTTTCCATACAAATTTAAAAATTTTTTGTTCTAGTTCTGTTAAAAATGCCACTGCTAATTTGATAGGGGTTGCATTGAATCTGTAGATTGCCTTGGGTAGTATGGTCATTTTAACAATGTTGATTCTTCTTTCTGATTCAAGAACATGGTATATCTTTCAATCTCTTTGTGTTATTATCCATTTTTAAAATAAGCTCAAACTAAAAAATCATCAACAAACTGATTTTTATTTTTTATCATAAAACTACTATTTAGGAATCAAAGCAATCATGGTGATGCTGTATTTTTTTTTCTGGTGTGTTGGTAAGTGTAGTAAATGGAAATATGTGTGTGATGAATGCCTGTGGAGGGCCTTGTAGAGATAAGATAATGATATCTTATCATTAATAAGATAAGATAATGCTTTCTTATATTTTGGTATTGGTCATTATTTTTTAGTATATTGGTATTGGTATTGGTCATTGTTTTTTCTTTCCTGATATTTATGATTCACACTCACTGGACATTTTATTGCAGAAATATAGCCTTGCATACTTTGTTATTTTAATACCATATTTGATACATTTACAGTTGATCACATTCTGTTGTGTCATACTTAATGTTTCTCAATATAGTACTTTTCAGAAATATTTTCTTTAATTTTTGATCTCTGTTGAGCTGTATATATTAAAAGACAATGTGTCTTTTAATTGATTATTTAAATGGGAATCTACTAATTATTTAGTTTGCAAAATTAACTTTTGAAATCAGCTAGGACCCTTGGATTACCAAATACAATCCCTGAAAGTCCCAAAGAAAGGCAATTAATATTCCAGGCAAAATTATAATATCAAATATTATGTGAACTTAAAGAATTACATCTAATTTCCTCTTCTTATAATAGAAGACTTACATAAAATTGATCAAAAAATTACATTAAATTGTTATTGACTTGTTCTCTGAAAAATGTTGTTGATAAGAGGACTGGGAATGGATACCTCTCATTATTTTTAAAAAAGTCAGTTTAATGACTTAGCTTATGAATGTCTTCAAGTATTTCCACCAGGTATATTTCAGTTCTGCATGTGGAAGAGGTAAACTGTCAGTGAGACTTACCAGTTTAAGCTCCACCGTTTACGAGGCAAAGTGCAGATGGTGGGTGGGAGGAAGGTAATGAAATAGTCAAATAAAGTAGCAAAATTGTGCTAAAATATAAAGTGAATTTGATGGGAACTTATTTTTTAATGGATAAAATTGTGTCAGAAGTATATTTCAAGTGCATATAGTCAATTTACTACCAAAAATTTAGGCATGACCTAGTTGTGGTCTAAAGAAACCATTGATTCAACTGGAAGAGAGAGCTATATCATAAACTATAAACTTCTACTGTTAACAAAAGCCCCAAATAGGGTCTAAGCAGAAGAAAGAGATGATTGGAATATTATCTTATTCAGAGTTAGGATTAAAAAATATGTAGTAGAAAAGGCAAAAAGTACAAGTCATTACTTAGAGACCATGGGGAGAAATAAAAAGATGAATAAACATAAATATCTCCAGAAAAGGAAAGTCATGGCATATGGAATGAGTGGTGAGCACTGAAAATAGATAAATATAATAAAACACAACCTAATTTTATGAATATCATTTCATGAAAATAAAAACATAATTTGTAAATTGAAGTGTTAGTGATATCAGTTTTCTAACATAAATGGGTTTTGGTTGATAGGATTAAGGGAATTAAATGGGCATGTAAGTTTTTCATCTTACAGTAGAAGAGAGAAATACAGGTTCATTAATAATTTGAGGTTAAAAGTAGCAAGTGTGGGGCTTCCCTGGTGGCGCAGTGGTTGAGAGTCCACCTGCCGATGCAGGGGACACGGGTTCGTGCCCTGGTCCGGGAAGATGCCACATGCTGCGGAGCAGCTGGGCCCATAAGCCATGGCCGCTGAGCCTGCGCATCCGGAGCCTGTGCTCCGCAACAGGAGAGGCCACAACAGTGAGAGGCCCGTGTACCGCAAAAAAAAAAAAAAAAAAAAAAGCAAGTGTGTATGTAAGATCTATTAGATTTGAAAGGATACACAATATGGTACATATGAGATGCAATGGAAGAAACAGGTAACTACTAGAAGAAGAAAAATAAAATGGGAGAGTGGACAGATATGATAAGAGGATCAGAAACAATAAACACATTTTAAGTTGATAGGTATGTTTATACTAACTGATTTTTATTCTTTACAAGCAGTCTATATAATTTTTGTTAAGCCTTTGAGCTTATGTGCAATCATCTTGAAAATTGGTATCTAATGTTTGCTGGAAACTGGCACATTTATTTCAGTAGCATATTCATTTCTTTACTCAAGACACATTTAGCAAGCTGTAATTTTCATGCCTTTTTGGTTTTCTTTAATATAATTTTAATGACATTACATGATGGCCTATGGTGACATTACCATATTTCATTAGATGTATTCTGTTTTTTAAATTATTTTTATTTATTTTCTTTATTTTTTTGACCGCATGGGGTCTTAGTTGCAGCATGTGGGGTCTTTACTGAGGCATGCGGGATCTTTTCATTGAGGCACGGGCTCTTCATTATGGCGCGTGGGCTTCTCTCTAGTTGTAGCATGCGGGTTTTCTCTCTCTAGTTGTGGTGTATGGGCTCCAGGGTGCGTGGGCTCTGTAGTTTACATCACACAGGCTCTCTCTCTAGTTGAGGCACGTGACCTCAGTAGTTGTGGCGCGTGGGCTTAGTTGCCCTGCGGCATGTGGGATCTTATTCCCTGACCAGGGATTGAACCCACGTCCCCTGCATTGGAAGGCAGATTCCTTACCAGTGGACCACCAGGGAAGTCTCTCATTAGATGTATTCTAGGCCATCATGATGGTGTCTGAGTTGCCAAATATGTAAGAAGTCTAAAGATCCATAAATAATGCAATTCGGAGATAATAAATTTCCACGTTTATTAGTAATATTTCAAACAATAGACGATGTCATCACTATTTTTTTTTTTTTTTTTTTTTTTGTGGTACGTGGGCCTCTCACTGTTGTGACCTCTTCCGTTGCGGAGCACACGCTCCGGATGTGCAGGCTCAGTGGCCATGGCTCACGGGCCCAGCCGCTCCGCGGCATGTGGGATCCTCCTGGACCGGGGCACGAACCCATGTCCCCTGCATCGGCAGACGGACTCTCAACCACTGCGCCACTAGGGAAGCCCTGTCATCACTATTAATCACTTTTTTTAAAACCCTAGAATGTTAGAATACTTTTTGAATTCTGCATAAGTTAAATTTTGAGTCTATGCCCTAATAGAGAGCTTGTTAGTAATATGCATGTGCTTTTTACAGGTATCCTCAGGGACTTGATTTTTGCTTTCCTATCTGCTATGTTTGAGATGATTTCCTCTCAGCTAGTGGTGCTGTCTGTTTACAGTATTTTGGCATACACTTTCTCGTTAGTGATACTAGTCCTAGCTTCCTGTATTATTGAATTTGCAGCAAAGTAGACTTTACTGGAGCTCTTCTTGCTAGTTAAAAGATTCCTCCACTCCTGTCCTCCTTACACTTAACTCTCCTGGAAGGGAATTGCTTATGATAGTGAAGGGCTTTAGTTCTCTCAGCTAATAATTTGGCATAATCCATGAGTAGCAAATTCAGAAATTCTACTTAAACTCCATTACAATTATATAGTTAAATATATTACACTCAACATTTTAGGTGCTTTAAATTAAGGCTGTTATAATGGTATATTGCTTTGTTCCAAAGAGCCTGTGCCTTTATTCTATGAGTTTGGGTGGAAGCCATCATGGAATTAGAATTGTGATTTAAAGTGGGTTTCAAACTACCTGAAAAGTGCTATGACACTATAGTATAAATTGATTGTTTTGAAAAGTAATAATGACTTCATTTTTAAAAAATGATGACAATTATCTTAAAATTCAAGAAATATGGAAGAATATGAAGAAAATGTAAACTTTTTTTGCAAAACTCCATCATTTAATAAATATTATTAAGTTGATAAAAATATTTCAGATATACATCTCACCTATGCAATATACAGATTGAAAAGTAAAAAGATAGAAATCTACATAGAGGGGTAAATATGGAAGGATATAAGAATGAATATATATATAAAATGATAAATTTATAATTTTACTTATTTTTTCCAGCTTTATTGAGATATAATTGATATATAATATTGTGTAAATTTAAGATGTATGACACAATTACTTCATACACCATATATTGCTAAATGATTACCACAATAGGGCTAATTAACACATCTATCACCTCATATAATTACAATTTTTTTGTGATGAGAACATTTATAATTTACTTTCTTAGCAAATTTCAAGGATATAATATACTGTTGTTAACTATAATCACTGCCGAATGTAAGATCCTCAGAACTCATTCATCTTAAAACTAAAAGTTTATACCTTTTGACCAACATCTTCCCATTTCCCCCTCTCCTCTGCCCCTGGCAACCACCATTCTTATCTCTGTTCTGTGAGTTTAGCTTTTAAAAATTACACATATAACTAAGATCTTACAGTATTTGTCTTTTTCTGTCTGACTTATTTCACTTAACATAATGCCCTCAGGTCCATCCATGTGGTAGCAAATGGCAGGGTTTCCTTCTTTTTTATGGCTGAATAGTATTCCATTGTATGTATACACCACATTTTCTTTATCTATGTATTGATGGACTCTTAGATTGTTTCCATGTCTTGGCTATTGTGAATAATGTGATGGATATGGGGATGCAGATGTCTCTTAGAAATAGTGATTTTGTTTCCTAGTATATATATCCAAAAGTGGGATTGCTTGGTCATATAGTAGTTCTATTTTTAAAATAATGGCTACACCAATTTACATTCCTACCAACAGTGCATAAATGTCCCCATTTCTCCACATCCTTGCCAACAATTGTTATCTCCTGTTTTTTTTTTTATACTAGCCATTTGAATAGGCATGAGGTGATATCTTATCATGGTTTTGACTTACATTTCCCTGATGATTGGTGCTTTTGAGCATCTTTTCTTTTACCTGTTGGCTGTTTGTATGTCTTTGGAAAAATGTCTATTCAGGTCCTCTGCCCATTTTTAAATTGTATTATTATTATTATTTTTTGTTATTGAGTTTTATGAGTTTCTTATATATTTTTGATATTAACCCCTTATCTGATAAATAGTTTGCAGATATTTTCTCTCATTCTGTAGGTTGCCTCTTCATTTTGTTGACTGTTTTTTGCTGTTCATAAGATTTTGTTTGATGTAATCCCACTTGTTTGTTTTTGTTTGTTTCTTGTGCTTTTGGTATCATATCCAAAATATCGTTGCTAAGAGCAATTTCAAGGAGACTTTTCCTACATTTCCTTCTCAGTGTTTTACTGTTTCACATCTTACATTTAAGTCTTTTATTCATTTTGAGTTAATTTTTGTGAGTAGTGTAAGATAGAGGTCCAATTTCATTATTTTGCATGTGAATATCTGGTTTTCCCAGACCACTGATTGAAAAGACTTTCTTTTCCCCACTGAGTATTGTTGGCTCCCTTGTCAAATATTAGTTGACCATATATGTATAGGTTTATTTCTGGACTCTCAATTCTGTTCCATAGGACTATGCATCTTTTTTTAATGTCAGCATCATACTGTTTTGATTACTCTAGCTTTGTAGTATATAGTGTAAAATCAGCAAGTGTGATAGCTCCAATTTTGTTCCATTCTTTGAAGATTGCTTTGGCTATTTGGGGTCTTCTGTGGTTCCATAGGAATTTTAGGATTGTTTTTCTATTTCTGTAAGAAACGCCATTAGAATCTTGTTAGAGATTGCATATAATCTATAGATGACGTTGAGTATTAAGGACATTTTAACAACTTCAATTGTTCTAATCCAAAAACACAGGATATCTTTCTATTTATATATGTCTTTTTCAGTTTCTTTCATCAGTGTCCTATAGTTTTCAGTGTACAGATATGTCACCTTCTTGATTAAATTTCTTTCAAAGTATTTGATTGTATTTGATGCTGTCGTGAATGGGATTGTTTTTTTTAATTTCTTTTTCAGATACTTTATTGTTTGCATATAGAAATGCAACTCATTTGTGTATGCTAATTTTGTACGTGCAACTTTATTGACTTCATGGATTAGTTCTAACCGATTTTTGGTAGAGTCTCTAGGGTTTTCTATGTATGAGATCATGTAATCTGCAGAGATAATTTTACTTCTTTTTTCCCCCAATTTGTGTGCCTTTTATTTCTTTTACTTGCCTAATGCTCTGGCAAGGACTTCTAGTACTTTGTTGAATAGGAATTATTAGAGTGGGCACCCTTGTCTTTCTCTTGATTTTAGAGGAATAGCTTTCAGCTTTTCACCTTCGCATGATGTTATCTGTTGGTTTGTCATGTATGGCCTTTAATATGTTGGGGTACATTCCTTCTATAACCAATTTATTGAGAGCTTTTATCATTAAAGAGTGTTAACTTTTGTCAAACACTTTTTCTGCATCTATTGAGAGGATCATGTAATGTTAATCCTTCATTCTATTAATGTTGTATATCACGTATATTGATTTTCATATGTGGTAACATTCTTGAATTCCAGGAATTAATCCCATTTCATCATGGTTTATGATCCTTTTAATATACTGTTTAATTTGGTTTGCTAGAATATTGTGAGCATTTTTGCACATATATTCATCAGGGATATTGGCCTGTGGTTTTCTATTCTTGTACTGTCCTTATCTGGCTTTGGTATCAGGGTAATTCTGTCCTTCTAAAATGAGTTTGGGAGTGTTCCCTCATCTTTAATGTTTTGGAAGAGTTTGAGGAGGATTAGCATTAATTCTTCTCTAAATTTTTGTTGGAATTCACTAGTAAAACCATCTGGTCCTGGATTTTTCTTTTTTGGAGTGTTTCAAAATTACTACCTGTTGTTACTGCTCTATTCAGATTTTCTGTTTCTTCATAATTCAGCCTAGTCTATGTTTCTAGGAAATTATCCATTTATTCTAGGTCATCCAGCTTGTTGGTGTATAATTGTTCATAATAGCCTCTTACGATCTTTTGTATTTCTCTGGTATCAGTTGTATTGTCTGCCTTTTCATGTATTTGAGTCTTCTCTTTTTTTCTGGGTTAGTTTGGCTAAAGATTTGTCCAATTTCTCTTTTTAAAATAGAAACTCAGTTTCATTGATTTTTCTATTGTCTTTTTAGTCTCTATTTCATTTATTTCTGCTCTAATATTTATTTTTTGCTTCCCTTTGCTAACTTTGGACTTTGTTTTTCTTATTTCTTTTTTTTTTTTTTTGCGGTATGCGGGCCTCTCACTGTTGTGGCCTCTCCCATTGCGGAGCACAGGCTCTGGATACGCAGGCTCAGCGGCCATGGCCCACGGGCCCAGCTGCTCCACGGCATGTGGGATCTTCCCAGACCGGGGCTCGAACCCGTGTTCCTTGCATCGGCAGGTGGACTCTCAACCACTGCACCACCAGAGCCCCTGTTTTTCTTATTTCTTGAGGTATAAAGCTAGGTTCTTTATTTGAGATCGTTTTTTTCTGTAATGTAGGCCTTTACATCACTATAAATTTCCCTCTTAGAACTGTTTTTACTTCTTCCCATAAGTTTTGGTGTGTTGTATTTTCTCTTTCATTTTATTCAAGATACTTTCTGACTTCTCTTTTAATTTATTTCACCCATGGGTTGTTCAGGAGTGTGCTGTTTAATTTTTCCATGTTTGTGAATTTTCCAATTTTCAACCTGTATTCATTTATAATTTCATACCATTGTGGTTGGAAAAGATAACTAGATGTGATTTTGATCTTTTTGGATTTGTTAAGGCTTCCTTTGTGGCCAAACATATAATCTGTCATGGAGAATGTTCCATGTGTGCTTGAGAAGAAAGTATATTCTCATGCTGTTTGTTGAAATGCTCTGTATATCTGAGTTCCATTTGTTCTATAGCTGTATTCATGTCCTCTGTTTCCTTATTAATTTTCTGGCTGCATGATCTATCCAATGTTGAAAGTGGTGTGAAGCCCCCAAATATGATTTTATGCTATTTCTCCCTTCAGTTCTGTTAATATTTACTTTAAATATTTAGGTTCTCCAAAACTGAGTGCATATATATTTATAATTGTTATATCCTCTTGATGAATTGATTTTTTTGTCACTATATAGTGACTTTCTTTGTCTCTTATGAATGATTTTGTCTGAAAGTCTATTTTATCTGATATAACTATAGCCACTCCTACTCTCTTTTGGTTAACATTTACAGGGAATATCTTTTTCCATCCTTCATTTTCAACTTATCTGTTTCCTTAAAGCTAAAGTGTGTTTCTTTTAGGTAGCATATAGTTGGGTGTTGTGGGTTTACATATATATATATCTCCCGGTACTCTATGTCTCTTGATTGGAGAACTTGGTCCATTTACATTTCAAGTAATTATTGATAATTTAGGACTTACTTTTGCTGTTTTGTTCATTGTTTCTGAGTGTTTCTTTAGTTCCTTTTTCCTTTTCTTTCTTGCTATCTTCCTTTGTGATATATTTTTTGTAGTGATATGCTTTAATTCCTATCTCTTTAACTTTTGTGTATCTACTATAGATTTTTGCTTTGTGCTTAACATGAGACTTACAGAAAACATGTTACAGGTATAACAATTTATTTTAATCAGATAACAATTTAGCTTTAATTGTATATGTAAACTCTACACTTTTGCTTCTTCTCCCCCCACATTTTATGTTATTGATTTCACACTTTACATCTTTTAATATTGTGCACCTATTAACAAATTATTGTAGCTCTTGTTATTTTAATATTACTGTTTTTTAACTTTTATTTAGAAATAAAAGTGATGTATACAGCATCATCATAGTATTAGCATATTATGAATTTAACTATATACTTACCTTTACCAGTGAGTTTTATACTTACATGTTTTTATGTCATTACTTAGTGTCCTTTCATTTCAATGTGAAGAACTCCCTTTAGTATTTTTTGTAAGGTAGGTCTAGTGGTGATGAACTCCCATAACTTTTGTTTGTCTGGGAATGTTCTTATTTCTCCTTCATTTCTGAAGGACACTCTTGCTAAGTATAGTGTTCTTAATTGGCATTTTAGAAATTTCAGCAGTGTGAATATATCTTCCCACTCCCTCCTGGCCTGCAAAATTTCTGTAGAGAAAACCACCAATATCCTTATGGGGGTTCTTTTCTATATGATGAGTTATTTTTCTTTGCTGCTTTCAAAATTCTCTCTTTGTCTTTAACTATTAATATTTTGATTATAATGTATCTTGGAGTAATCTTCTCTGGGTTGATCTTACTTGATGTCCTTTGAACTTCTTGTACCTGGATGTCCATCTCTCTCCCTGGATTTGGAAATTTTTCAGCTATTGTGTCTTTAACTATGCTTTCTGTCTCATTCTCCCTCTCTTCTTTTCTGGAACTCCTGTGATACAAATGTTAGTTTCCCTGATGGTGTCCCATACTTTATGTAGGCTTCATTTACTCTTTTTTTTTTTCCTCTAACTGGCTAACTTCAAATGATCTCTCTTCAAATTTGCTGATTCTTTCTTCTGTATGATAAAATCTGTTGTGGAAGCTCTCTATTGAATTTTTACTTCTGTGATTATATCCTTCAGCTCCAGGATTTCTGGGGGATTTTTTGTTATGGTTTCTATTCTTTCTTAAAATTCTCATTTTGTGCTTGCATTATTTTCCTGATTTTGTTCAGTTGCCTGTGTTCTTTTGCATTTCATTGAGTTTCTTTCAGGTGATTATTTTTAATTTTTTTTTATCAGGGAATTCATAGATCTCCATTTCTTCAGGGTCAGTTATTAGAGATTTGTTAGTTTTCTTTGGTGGTATCATAGTTGCCTGATTCTTCATGATCCATGTAGCCTTGCATCAGTGCCTGTGCATTTGAAGAAGCAAACACTTTTTCTAGTTGTTATAGTCTGATTATAGCAGGTAAAGATCTTTTCCTGTATGTTCCCTGGGCTGATAGGATTACCTCCTGAATTACTGTTATGCTTGGTTGGAGCCGGTTACAAGGCTGTTGCTAAGTCTGCAGCAGAGTCCCTGGTTGGCAGGCTTGTTATGAGGGGCTTGATGGACATGGATCTTCTTTGGTCCCTGTGTGGATGGGACAGCATCCAGTACGTTGTTCAGTAGGGTGGCACTACTTTAGGGTCCACATTTGGGCCCTCAGATAGCAGGCCTATTACCAAGTGTGTGGGCAGGTGTGTCACCTGCCAGGCCCTGGGAGAGTTGCTGCCTGGTCATTTGATAGGTCTTTGAGTAAGCAGGACTGGCCCTGGAATGTGTTCCATCCGAAAGGCGATGGAACCACAGGCTGAAACCTAAGCTTGTTTCCATTTCCATAGTGAAGATTGAGGTCTACAAACCTGGCCCTGGAGGCACAGATGGGCATGACTCCCATCAGGTCTCTGAGTGAGCTGGGCTGTTCCCAGACTGTGGCTGGCAGGGCTAGAGCCAAGTATTGAACCATTTCATAATCTTCTGATGTGCAGACATGAGTATCTCCCACTGGTTCCCAGGGCCAGGAGTACTTCTCATGGACTGTGGTTGGGAGGGACTGGAGTTGAGTATAGGGCTCTTCAGGATCTCCAGGGGTATAGCTGGGAGTATCTTCTTCTGGGTCCCTGTGCCAGCTAGACTGTTTATGGACTGAGGCTGCATCCAGCTTGAGCCCAGATACAGGGCCCTTTCAGAATCTATAGTCTGACTGAATTTAGTGTTCTTATATCCAGAGTTTCCTGGACTGTGGCTCAGGGGGTCTGGAGATGGTTCATGGGCCACTTCAGGGTCCACAGCTGGTTCTGAAGTCTGTATGCCTCTTAACTGATGCATGGTTGAATGTGACTCCTCTCAGGTTCCTTGGCATATGGTGCTAGTGATAGACCCAAAGTCAGACAGGGCTGTAGCTGAGTTCTCAAGGATATGGACCTGTTTCAGGGTCTGTAAACAGGACCACAGTCAGTGAGCCAGCCACCTGGGTGCAAGCCTGCCTTCTCAAAATGGTTGTCCTCAGTCTTGGACTGCACTGAGGTTTCACAATCCCTACCTGGGTCCCAAAGCTGTTAACAAAGCACTTTTGTCCTGGATGGATGCCAGATTATTGTTGAAGAGGGGGAAATGAGCTAATGACATCTTATTTTACCACTTTGCTCACATCACACCTTATGTATATAATTTTAAAAGTTTTATGATTCTTTTACTTGAGTTTAATAAAGAGGAACAGAAATAAAACTGAAGGAATTGATTTACTTCAGATAAACATTTCTTCATCACAAGAGAGATTAATACCTAAAACATCTTCTAAAGAAGAAAAATGACTTAGAAAGAATTTAAGTTTGAGGGTTTCTCTTGTTGTTGTTGTTGTTGTTGTTGTTGTTAATTTGATCACTTTCATTCTTAGGCCATTGCTATTGACTACTTCTAATTTGCTTCGTCCTAACTAGTAATTTGTTATTTAAATGACTGTTATTTTTACATTGTTAAGGTTTCACCATTTACATTCTGTTCTGGGTCTAAAATTCCACGAAGTCTTAGTTGTAACTTTGAAATAGTTTTGATGATCCCTAGATACAGATAGTTTTCTAAGCAAATATATCCCTTTCCCATAGCCACTGCTTCCATAGTGGACAAAGGATAGGGGAGCGATGAGGAGGAAGAGAGAGATGAAAAAGAATAGACCACATGCCCTCAAACATTTGGACCCCAAAATCAGACTAACTCAGTTGTAGAGAGCTCTAAGCATCTAGAAGGAAAAAGAAGTTGAACCAGGTTGTGATAAATGAAAATATCTAATGTTATAAAAACATTTACCTGAAAGTGGAATCATCTAATAATCAAAAGTGACTGATAGTTTATGAAATTTGACTAAGTTATTCCCCATTACCCAAGAGGAAGTAGGTGCCATGGAGATAAGTTGGTAGTAGTTGCTAAAAACTTCTATATGTTCCTCCATACTTTGGTGAGTTGAAACTTCTAAATCAAATTAGTTATAGGCTTTTATAATTTTTTATTATTTAAAATTTCAAATACATACAAAAGTAGAGAGAGCAGTCTAATGATCTGTCATGAAGCTATCACCCAAGCACTCAAGCAATCTTGAGAAAGAAAAACGGAGCTGGAGGAATCAGGCTCCCCTACTTCAAACTATACTACAAAGCTACAGTAATCAAGACAGTATGGTATTGGAACAAAAACAGAAATATAGATCAATGGTACATGATAGAAAGCTCAGAGATAAACCCACGCACATATGGTCACCTAATTTACAACAAAGGAGGCAAGAACATACAATGGAGGAAAGACAGCCTCTTCAAAAAGTGGTGATGGGAAAACTGGACAGCTATATGTAAAAGAATGAAATTAGAACTCTTCCTAACACCATACACAAAAATAAACTCAAAATGGATTAAAGACCTAAATATAAGACTGGACACTGTAAAACTCTTAGAGGAAAACATAGGAAAAAACACTCTTTGACATAAACCACAGCAAGATCTTTCTTGATCCACCTCCTAGAGTAATGAAAATAAAAACAAATATAAACAAATGGGACCTAATTAAACTTAAAAGCTTTTGCACAGCAAAGGAAACTATAAACAAGAGGAAAAGACAACCTTCAGAATGGGAGAAAATATTTGCAAATGAAACAATGAACAAAGGATTAATCTCCAAAATATACAAACAGCTCATGGAGCTCAATATCAAAAAAACAAACAACCCAATGAAAAAATGGGTGGAAGACCTAAATAAACATTTCACCAAAGAAGACATGCAGATGGCCAAGAGGCATATGAAAAGATGCTCAACACCACTAATTATTAGAGAAATGCAAATCAAAACCACAATGAGGTATCACCTCACACCAGTCAGAATGGCTACTATCAAACTATCTAGAAACAATAAATGCTGGAGAGGCTGTGCTGAAAAGGGAACCCTCCTGCACTATTGGTGGGAATGTAAATTGATACAATCACTATGGAGAACAGTATGGCAGTTCCTTAAAAAACTAAAAATAGAACTATGACCCAGCAATCCCACTACTGGGCATATACCCTGAGAAAACCATAATTCAAAAAGAGTCATGTACCACAGTGTTCATTGTAGCACTATTTACAATAGCCAGGACATGGAAGCAACCTAAGTGTCCACTGACAGATGATTGGATAAAGAAGATGTGGCACATATATACAGTGGAATATTACTCAGCCATAAAAAGAAACAAAATTGAGTTATTTGTAGTGAGGTGGATGGACCTAGAGTCCGTCATACAGAGTGAAGTAAGTCAGAAAGAGAAAAACAAATACCATATGCTAACACATATATATGGAATCTAAAAAAAAAAATGGTTCTGAAGAGCCTAGGGACAGGACAGGAATAAAGATGCAGACGTAGAGAATGGACTTGAGGACACGGGGAGGGGGAAGGGTAAGCTGGGATGAAGTGAGAGAGTGACATGGACATATATACACTACCAAATGTAAAAGAGATAGCTAGTGGGAAGCAGCTGCGTAGCACAGGGAGATCAACTTGGTGCCTTGTGATGACCTAGAGGGGTGGGATAGGGAGGGTGGAGGGAGGCTTAAGAGGGAGGAGGTATGGTGATATATGTATGCATATGGCTGATTCACTTTGTAGTACAACAGAAACTAACACAGCATTCTGAAGCAGTTATACTCCATAAATATATATATATAAAAAAAACTTTTCAAATACATACAAAAGTAGAAAGAGCAGTCTAGTGATCTGCCATGAAGCCATCACCCATTGTGAACTAATGTCAATATTTGTCCACTGTTAGTTTGTCTGTTCCCCCATTTTAAATAATATATATTTTCCTTTTTAACTTTTAATTTTGAAATATTTTCAAATTTATAGAAAAGTTGCAAGACTAGTACAAAGAAGGCCTGAATACCCTTCACTCAAATTTTTCAGTTGTTAACATATTATCAAATTTGCTCTATCACTCTTTCTTTAGATACATATTATCTTTTCTAAATTGTTTGATTAAAAATTATTGACATGTGCCCCCTCAACTTCTAAATACTTAAGTGCTTATTTCTTAAAAACAAGGGTATCCACTTACATAACCACAGTAGATTTGGCAAAATCAATAAATTAGTGCTGATATAATCCTAGTGTCAAATCTATAGACTTGATTCAAATTTTGTCATTTTCCCAATAATGACTTATAGCAGAAGGAAAGAAATCTCTGCCTAAGACAAATTCAGTATCACACATCGCACTTAGTTATGTCTCTTTAGTCCTTTTTAATCTAAAACTGTTCTTCAGTCCTGTTGAAGACCTTTTGTCTTAGGTTATAATGACCTTGATATTTTTAAAGAAGGTTGGCTGGTTATTTTGTCCCTCTGTTTAGATTTGGCTGTTGTTTCCTTATGATTATATTCAGTTTAGCATCTTTGGCAGGAACACCACGGAAGTGATACTGTGTCTTTCAAAGCAGCCTATCAGAAGATACCATTAAATGTGGTGTTAACTTTGGTCATTTGGTTAAGATGGTATCAGTTATGTCTCCCAATTCAAAAGTTAATATGTTTTCTTTTGTAATTAATAAGTATATTTTGGAGAGATACTTTGAGATGATTTAATATGCCATTTTTCACCAAATTTGCACCCACTAGATTTAGTATTCATTGATGATTCTTGCTTGAATTATTACTTCCTATGATGACAAATACTAATTTTACAATTCTATGATTCCTTTTATGTTTACTAGTTGCCATTTTACCAAAAAGAAGAGCTTTCCCTACTCCTCCATTTATTCATCTGTATATCAGTATGAACTTATGCATTTTTATTTTATTCAATGGATTATTAACCATTATTGTCATTATTTCTTTGATGCTCAAATTGTCCCAGATTTGGCCATTGAGAACCCCTTCAAGCTGCTATCTATATCATTTTGACATGACCTCATCATTACTTTCTGACACCTCAAGATGTTTCAGGATCATTTTGTTCTTTCCATGTACCAGTCATTTCTGGAATCAGTCATTTCTCTAAGAAGTCCTGGTTACTTTTGCTGGAGTTTAATATGCAGAGACCATGATCTGAACACTAGGTGCTCATTACTTCTGGGATGCCATTGTCATTGCTTTAGATCCTTTTAATAGACAAAGCTAGAATATGTTGGTGTGTTTGTGTGTCTATACACTTAGGTACATATGTACATGTTTACATATATATCTATGTATATACATACATGTATGTGTTATATACATGTATATCATATATGTATGTGTGTATATACAGATATGTGGGTATATGTACATACATATATATATATATACACACATACATATCTACCTAAAATCTGGTTATCTTTTTATCTTCATACCTATCTATCATCTATCTGAAAAACCATGAGCTCATACTGTTAACTACAATTTTGATATAAACCCACAAAATTCTTTCTAACCTCCACTTTTTTCAGATTTGGAACTCCCTTCTCAGGAAATAAGAACTCTCTCTCCCTTTCTCTATATTATGCTATACTCATTGCTGAATCCTAGCATATACACACCCATGAGTATTTCATAATTGCTAGCCCATAGGGAAAAATACACCTTCTGCCGGGAATTCAGTGTTTGTTTAGAGTGGGTTTTTATGGACTGAAACCTGAGGGTGTATAGTCCAAATATTGTGTTAATAAGTTAGTTGGGTTAGTCATTCTCCTCTCTCCCCTTCAGTGTTGAGATGTAATTTATTTACAATACCATTAGGTTCTTTTTTTTTCTGTTTGTACTCCACTTTAGTTTTTACTTTCCCCATCCTGGTTGGTTTTATTTTTGTTTAACATCCACAATATTGATATGATACCAAAACTATAAACAAAGATGTATTGTGAGAGAAGTGTTACTCCAAAACCTCTATCCCATCATCATCACTAGTCCTTTCTACCTAACACCTATGCACTCCCTGGAGGTAGCAAATATCATTTGTTTCTGAATTATCCTTCCTGTGTTTCCTTTTTGCACAACTGAGTAGATGACTATGTATTGTCTTATTTCCCCTTTTCCCTTAAACAAAAGTTAGCATACTATAGATACTCTTTTCACTTTACATAGTTTATTCAACCACTTCCCTATGTATGAACATTTAAATTGCTTCTACTATTTTGCAGCAACTGCATACAACACTGCAATGAATAACCTTGTGCATATATATTTTCCTGTTTTTGGAATTGTATCTTTATGGTAGCGGGATTGCTGTGTCAAAATGTAAATGCATTCATAATGTTTGTTAGATATTACTGAATTCCCCACCATAACTGTTGCATGTGTTTGGATTCCCACCCACAATGAGTGAGAGTGCCGGTTTTCCTACAGCTTCACCAACAGAATGCATTGTCATAATTTTTGCCAATTTGATAGGTGAAATATAGTATCTCAGTGTACTTTCAATTTACGTTTCTAGTATGATGAATGAGTTTGAACATCTTTTCATATGTTTAAGGGATACATATGTCATGATCTATATGATATATATAGTAGTCTATTCATGACTTTTACCCATTTTCTATTAGATTTTGGTCTTTTCTCCTCAATTTTTTGGAGTTGTTATAAAGATAGAGATATTAGCCTTTTAACTGTGATATATGTTGGAATACTTCTCCCAGTTTGTGAGTTATTTTTATATATATATATAGATAGATAGATAGATAGGTAGATTGTTTTTTTTTTTTTTTTTGCGCTACGCGGGCCTCTCACTGTTGTGGTCTCTCCCGTTGCAGAGCACAGGCTCCGGACGCGCATGCTCAGTGGCCATGGCTCACGGGCCCAGCTGCTCCGCGGCATGTGGGATCCTCCCGGACCGGGACACGAAGCTGTGTCCCCTGCATCAGCAGGCGGACTCTCAACCACTGCGTCACCAGAGAAGCCTGTGAGTTATATTTTGATTTTGCTTTTGGAAATTTTGTGATGACTTTTAAATTTTTTATATAGTCAAATTTATCAACATTTTATTTCATTAAATCTGGATTTGTGTCATTGGTAGAAAGTTTTTTCCTACACTCAGAATTTTTTCTAGTACTTATATGGTTTCATTTTTTACATTTAGACCTCTGACCTATTTGGGGTTTATTCTCATGTATGGTGTAAAATAGTCTCTCTTTTAACGTTTTCCTAAAATGGCTAACTGGTTGTTCCAGCACCACTAAAAAAACTAAGTCTATCTTTGTGCCAGTGATTTGAGATGCCAGCATTATTATGTACTAAATTTCCATGTGTACTTGGATATATTTCTGGACTTTCTATTCTATTCCACAGGGCTGTTGGTCTATTTATGTACAAGTACTGCACTGTTTTCATGATAGAAGTCCATGGTATGTTTCAATTTGTGGTCCCCCCTAGTCCTCCCTTTTAGGTTTTTCTTTTTCAGTGTATACTCTCTAATTTTGGGTTTTATTTTTCCATATGAATTTTAGTATCAACTTGGCTCCAGGAAAGAAAAAACTTCCTGGTATTTTTTATTGGGATTTTTCTTAATTTATAAATTAACATAGAGAGAACTGATGTCTTTATGTTGTAGAGACGTTCTAACCAAGAAAAAGGGTACTTTTTCATTTGCTTGAGTGTACTTTGTCAAACCTTTCAGGAGTGTTTTAAAATTTTCCTCATAGAGGTCTGTACATTTTTTGTTAATTTTATTCCTAAGTATTTCATCTTTTTGTTTCTCTTGTGAATGGGAATTTCTCTACCAATATATTTTCTAGCTGTTATTATTTGTGTTTGTAAAGGCTATTGATTTCTATATGATGATTCTGTATCTTGCTACTTTACTGGATTATTTTATGGGTTTGAGTTAGTTTTAATGTTGAATCTCTAGGTTTTTCCAGATATGTTATCCTATCGTCTGCAAATACAGGTAGTTTTCCTTCTTTTTTTTTTAATTGAAATGTAATTGACATATATTATAATAGTTTCAGGTGTACAACAAAATCATTTGATATTTGTATATATTGCAAAATGATCACAATACATCTAGGTAGCATCCATCACCACACGTAGTTACAAATCCTTTTCTTGTAATGAGAACTTTTAAGATTTGCTCTTTTAGCAACTTTCAAATATGCAATACAGTATTATTAATGACAGTTGCCTATCCATTACATCCCCATGACTTATTTATTTTATACCTGGAAGTTTGTACCTTTTGACCCCCTTGAGAAGTTTTTCTTTTTATATTTCAGTTATTATTACTTCTAATTATTTTCTCTTTTCTTGTTGCATTGAGTGATACCTCTGTATAATGCTGAATAATAGAGTAAGTAGTGGGTACCTTTGTGTTATTCTTGATTATAGTCGAAATGGTTGTAGTGTTTCCATATTAAATAAGATGCTAGCTTTATGGGTAAAAAAGCACAGGTGAAAGCAAAGAGACCAGTGATAAAGCTATGACAATAGACCAGGTGGAGGTCACCTAGTCAGGGTAATGGATTTGAGATATATTTTTAGGTAGCAGCAACTCTGCTTGAAAGTGCATGTGTCATAGGAGAGAAAAGGAAAACATTAACTTGAATACATTTTATTCAAGCAACTGGGTGTATGCATATATTATCTCCTCATCTACATTGAAGGATCTTTGACAGTAAGCAGTTATGGTATAGTGGTTAAAGTTTCGTGTTTTGCAAATTTATGGTTACTAGGCAGTAAGGGAAGGAGAGATAAGTTAGGAGATTGGGATTGACATGTACACACTGCTTTATATAAAACAGATAACTAATAAGGACCTACTGTATAGCACAGGGAACTCTACTCAGTACTCTGTAATGACTATATGGGAAAATAATCTAAAAAAGAGGGGAGATATATATATACGTATAGCTGATTCACTTTGCTGTACAGAAGAAACTAACACAACATTGTAAATCAACTATATGCCAATAAAAATTATAAAAAGAAAAAAAATTCATGTTTTGGAATCCAATTTCCTGGATTTAAAATCAGGCTTCAACATTTACTATATGGCCTTGAACAAGTTACTTAATCATTCTAAGTCTTGGTTTTCTTTCACATATATATAAAAGGTGATAATAATACTACCTAGCTCATAAGGTGTTTATGGGGATTAAATGACAAAAAAACATAAATAATAACAACAAGAATAACCCTTAGCAAACTGTTTGTACATGTAAGGGCTTAATAACTATTAAGTGATGACAATGATGATAATGATAGTAGTGTATCATAAATACCACCTGGTGTCTATCAAGTTTTCCATAAATACCATTCAGTCAATGATTTGGCTTAAAAATGCCTCTTGATATAAGACATCCATTTTAGGTAATTTTCTTACATTACAAGTTCTGGTATTTGTAGTGAGTATTCTGCTTTATGTTAGGTTAATGTTTAGTTTTTAGAGTAATGGAATTTTTAAGACACAGTAAATGTATCCTAAAATATCTCAGACTACTTCTCTGGTGAGACCAGATATTTGATAAATATACATGGTAAAAGGTATTGGTAAAACATAACAGGTTAATCAATTCAAGACCTGTATTTGTGCCAGTGAACAGCATTTTGCCTGAAGCAGATAGAACTTGTTATAAAAAAATGGCAAAATTTTCTCTGGCACCAAATCAACAAAGTGACTGCCTTTTAATGTATTCTCATTTAGGTGGTTGGCTGGGTGGTAAGAGTCAAAATGATCATTACATACTTTTTGTGAACTTGAATAACAATTACATTTCTGAGCAATTGTTTACATTTTGTCATTTACTTGGTTAAATTCCCATTAAGCAAAGGAAAATTTACTGTATATTATTCAGGATGCTCTTGTTGGGAATACTCTTAATTAAGAAATACCATAGAAATCTCCTTACTGTCTAGAAATAGCTCATTATCAAAAAAGAAAAAAATGTAAGTCGATTATACTCATTAAATTTTGAATCTGAATATAATTCTTCTAGCAAGTTATTCTCTTAAAGGGTAGTGCTACTGAGGCCCTGATAGCTCTAGAAAATAAATCCATTCACAGTTATATTTAATGCTGAATTTTAAAAATATTTGCACATTCTTATGTATAGAGATGAAAAGGAAGGATGCAAAATTCATTTTAAAATCTACATATCTTTATAAATTGTCTAACTGATATAGCTACATAAAAGTGTGATTATTTATTCCCTTTGAGTTGATAGTCATTAAATCTAGTGTCAAGAGCAAAAGAATGAGGGTCATATCCTGCTGTGGTTTTGACTATGATGCTTCTGATTGAAGTCAGTGGGTGTTTGGTGTTTGAAATGATGACAGTCTATAAACTATGATAATTTGTTTCAACTGGAACCTTCAACTTTGTCTTCTGAAATATACAGCAAGAGTGACATCTGAGGAAAATTTTCAATGAAAAACTACATCTTTCAAATATATTTTACCTTGTAAATGCTTGTAACAAGATTATTACTCAATCATTTTTCCTTTGGTCAGAAGTACATTAGTAGTGGACATTGTTATTCTTTTGCTTCTCATATCATGTTGTGCATAGATACTCCCTTTCATTCTGCTTGTAATATAAGCAGTCTTGTATTTGTCATTGAAAGTATTATGTATCAGAGTTTAGAGTGGTTATCTCTAGCAAACAGAAAGCTATTTCCCTAGCTACGATTATGCTTAGTGGTTCATAAATGTCTGCATAATAATGCTCTTGTTTACTTAGCCTCCTTGTTTATTTTCATCCCTACTAGTTATTCTTTAATGCCCCTTGTATAATGCAAATTAGTCATCTATATCCCTAAACCAGAGTGTTGAATTTACATTAGATTATTTTGCTGCCTATATGCTAATCACTTTTCAGATACTTTGAAATAAACCAGCCCAGTTTTAAAATGAATTCTAACATTGCAATTAAAAAGAAGGATGTAGATGCATATTATTATATCCACATCATTGTGATCATAGAAAATACATCTATTGTTAAAATTAAGTAAAAAAAGCAACAAATAGTATTTAAAAAGAAATAGAAAAGGCAGTAATTTTACAAAGCACTCTTATAAAAGCTATCTTTCACGTTATTTTTAAAACAAATATAGGAAATATAATAATTACCTTGCAGGGCTTCCCTGGTGGCGCAGTGGTTGAGAGTCCGCCTGCCGATGCAGGGGACACGGGTTCGTGCCCCGGTCCGGGAAGATCCCACATGCCACGGAGCGGCTGGGCCTGTAAGCCATGGCCGCTGAGCCTGTGCTTCCGGAGCCTGTGCTCCGCAACGGGAGAGGCCACAACAGTGAGAGGCCCGCGTACCGCAAAAAAAAAAAAAAAAAAAAAAAAAAAAAAAAAAATAATTACCTTGCAGTCAAAACCTTGTGGGTTTTTTTGACATTGCTATTGCAGAAAGGATCCAGGGAACAATTGTCTTGAGAAACAAAAATTAGAGTTTTGACTTTGATTTCTCAGTTAGAGGGAGGAGAATTTCTGATTCTTGAGACAGATCACTACAATAGCAGATAGATCCTAGTACAGACCTAGGAGGTTATAATCATAGATCAAAGAGCTGAATATGGATGCAATCAAAAGAAAGATTTATATGAAACTAGCATCCCACGTGAGGTTGATTTTGATATCAGATAGCTCAAGAATATAGTTGAACACATTACTATGAAATACAGACAGCCAATTTGAATCAGTAAAGCAAGATTCAGAATCCAGATTTCTGGCACAAAACTCCTCCCCCCATGAAATCTTTCTGCTCTCAGTAAAGCAGTTCCCATTTCCAATTTATACCTATCAGAAATTTACAACCTTCTGTCCAGAATCCTTGGTACACGGCATGTAATCTAAGCAAGCTTAAGCAGGGGGAAATGCTGTGACAGAAGAATTTTTTTTTTTTTGTCTGGAAAATATGCTATGCATTGTGAACCCTGGAATTGCAGTAGCCGTTTCACCACTATGAAGTAAGCCAGCCTGAGGACAAAGCACACTTTATTTATTTATTTATTGTTTTAATATGTGTAATATTATGCAAATCATGGATGGTTCAAGACAAATTGTACTATTAAAGGCAATGGTTATTCCTATTATAAAATAACAACCATAATAATATAACAGATAATTTATTTGAATATTTACTATAGAAGGCCTAGTAACACCTGCTTCTATGTTTTTAGCATGGGTTATTTAATTTAATCCTTACCCTAATTCTATGAAGCATGTACACGCTTTGTTTTTTTTTTAACATCTTTATTGGAGTATAATTGCTTTACAAAGGTCTGTTAGTTTCTGCTTTATAACAAAGTGAATCAGCTATACATATACATATATCCCCATATCTCCTCCCTCTTGCGTCTCCCTCCCACCCTCCCTATCCCACCCCTCTAGGTGGTCACAAAGCACCGAGCTGATCTCCCTGTGCTATGCGGCTGCTTCCCACAAGGTATCAGTTTTACATTTGGTAGTGCATATATGTCCATGCCACTCTCTCACTTCATCCCAGCTTATCCTTTGCCGTCCACGTGTCTCAAGCCCATTCTCTACGTCTGCATCTTTATTCCTGTCCTGTCCCTAGGCTCTTCAGAACCATTTTTTTTTAATTCCATATATATGCGTTAACATACGATATTTGTTTTTCTCCTTCTGACTTACTTCACTCTGTATGACAGTCTCTAGATCCATCCACATCTCTACAAATGACCCAATTTCATTTCTTTTTAAGGCTGAGTAATATTCCATTTTATATATATGTGCCACATCTTCTTTATCCATTTGTCTGTCGATGGACACATAGGTTGCTTCCATGTCCTGGCGATTATAAATAGTGCTGCAATGAACACTATGGTACTTGTTTCTTTTTGTATTATGGTTTTCTCAGGGTATATGCCCAGTAGTGGGATTGCTGGGTCGTATGGTAATTCTATTTTTAGTATTTTAAGGAACCTCCATACTGTTCTCCATAGTGGCTGTATCAATTTCATTGCCACCAACAGTGCAAGAGGGTTCCCTTTCCTCCACACCCTCTCCAGCCTTTACTGTTTGTAGATTTTTGGACGATGGCCATTCTGAGTGGTGTGAGGTGATACCTCATTGTAGTTTTGATTTGCATTTCTCTAATGATTTAATGATGTTGAGCATTCTTTCATGTGTTTGTTGGCAATCTTTGTATTTTCTTTGGAGAAATGTCTATTTAGGTCTTCTGCCCATTTTTGGATTGGGTTTGTTTGTTCTTTTGATATTGAGCTACATGAGCTACTTGTAAATTCTGAAAATTAAGCCTTTGTCAGTTGCTTCATTTGCAAATATTTTCTCCCATTATGAGGATTGTCTTTTCCTCTTGTTTATGGTTTCCTTTGCTGTGCAAAAGCTTTTAATTTTCATTAGGTCCATTTGTTTATTTGTGTTTTTATTTCCATTTCTCTAGGAGGTGGGTCAAAAAGGATCTTGCTGTGATTTATGTCATTGAGTGTTCTGCCTATGTTTTCCTCTAAGAGTTTGATAGTGTCTGGCCTTCCATTTAGGTCTTTAATCCATTTTGAGTTTATTTTTGTGTATGGGGTTAGGGAGTGTTCTAATTTCATTCTTTTACATGTAGCTGTCCAGTTTTCCCAGCACCACTTATTGAAGAGGCTGTCTTTTCTCCAATGTATATTCTTGTCTCCTTTATCAAATATAAGGTGACCATATGTGTGTGGGTTTATCTCTGGGCTTTCTATCCTGTTCAATTGATCTATTTTTCTGTTTTTGTGCCAGTACCATACTGCCTTGATTACTATAGCTTTGTAGTATAGTATGAAGACTGGAAGCCTGATTCCTCAAGCTCCATCTTTCTTTCTCAAGATTGCTTTGGCTCTCCAGGGTCGTTTGTGTTTCCATACAAATTGTGAAATTTTTTGTTCTAGTTCTATGAAAAATGCCAGTGATAGTTTGATAGGGATTGCATTGAATCTGTAGATAGCTTTGGGTACTACAGTCATTTTCACAGTGTTGATTCTTTCAATCCAAGAACATGGTATATCTCTCCATCTGTTTGTAACATCTGTAATTCTTTCATCAGCATCTTATAGTTTTCTGCATACATGTCTTTTGACTCCCTGGGTTGGTTTATTCCTAGGTAGTTTAATCGTTTTGTGCAATGGTAAATAAGAGTGTTTCCTTAATTTCTCTTTCAGATTTTTCATCATTAGTGTATAGGAATGCAAGAGATTTCTGTGCATTAATTTTGTATCCTGCAACTTTACCAAATTCATTGATTAGCTGTAGTAGTTTTATGGTGGCATCTTTAGGATTCTCTATATGTAGTATCATGTCATCTGCACACAGTGACAGCTTTACTTCTTCTTTTGCAATTTGTATTTGGTTTATTTCTTTTTCTTCTCTGATTGCTGTGGCTATGACTTCCAAAACTATGCTGAATAATAGTGGTGAGAGAGACAACCTTGTCTTGTTCCTGATCTTAGAGGAAATGGTTTCAATTTTTGACCATTGAGAACGATGTTGGCTGTGGGTTTGTCATACATGGCCTCTATTAAGTTGAGGTAGGTTACCTCTATGCGTACTTTCTGGAGAGTTTTTATCATAAGTCGGTGTTGAATTTTGTCAAAAGCTTTCTCTGCATCTATTGAGATGATCATATGGTTTTTATTCTTCAATTTGTTAATATGGTGTATCACATTGATTTACTTGCATATATTGAAGAATCCTAGCATTCCTGGGATAAACCCCACTTGATTATGGTGTATGGTCCTTTTAATGTGCTGTTGGATTCTGTTTGCTAGTATTTTGTTGAGGATTTTTGCATCTATATTCATCAGTGATATTGGCTTGTAGTTTTCTTTTTTTTGTGACTTCTTTGATTGGGTTTCGTATCAGGGTGATGGTGGCCTCATAGAATGAGTTTGGGGGAGTTCCTCCCTCTGCTATACTTTGGAAGAGTTTGAGAAGGATAGGTGTTAGCTCTTCTCTAAATGTTTAATGGAATTCATCTGTGAGGCCATCTGGTCCTGGGCCTTTGTTTGTGGGAAGATTTTTAATCACAGTTTCAATTTCAGTGCTTGTGATTGGTCTGTTTATATTTTCTGTTTCTTCCTTGTTTAGTCTCAGAAGGTTGTGCTTATCAAAGAATTTGTCCATTTCTTTCAGGTTGTCCATTTCCTTGGCCTATACTTGCTTGTAGTAATCTCTCATGATCCTTTGTATTTCTGCAGTGTCAGTTGCTACTTCTCTTTTCATTTCTAATTCTATGGATTTGAGTCTTCTTCCTTTTTTCTTGATGAGACTGGCTAATGGTTTATCAATTTTGTTTATCTTCTCAAAGAAGCTGGTTTTAGTTTTATTGATCTTTGCTATTGTTTTCTTCATTTCTTTTTCATTTATTTCTGATCTGATCTTTATGATTACTTTCCTTATGCTAACTTTGGGGGTTGTTTTTTTGTTCTTCTTTCTCTAATTGCTTTCGGTGTAAGGTTAGGTTGTTTATTTGAGATGTTTCTTGTTTCTTGAGGTTGGATTGTATTGCTCTAAACTTCCCTCTTATAACTGCTTTTGCTTTATTCCATAGGTTTTGGGTCATTGTGTTTTCATTGTCTTTTGTTTTTAGGTATTTTTTGATATCCTCTTTGATTTCTTCTTGATCTCTTGGTTATTTAGTAGTGTATTGTTTAGTCTCCATGTGTTTGTATTTTTTACATTTTTTTTTTTCCTGTAATTGATACATAGTCTCATAGCGTTGTGGTCAGAAAACATACTTGATACGTTTTCAGTTTTCTTAAATTTACCAAGCCTTGATTTGTGACCCAAATGTGGTCTATCCTGGAGAATGTCCCATAGCACTTGATGAGAAGGTGTATTCTCTTCTTTTTGGATGGAATATCCTATAAATATCAGTTAAGTCCATCTTTTTTAATGTATCATTTAAAGCTTGTGTTTCCTTATTTATTTTCATTTTGGATGATCTGTCCATTGGTGAAAGTGGGGTGTTAAAGTCCCCTACTATGATTGTGTTACTGTCAATTTCCCCTTTTATGGCTTTTAGCATTTGCCTTATGTTTTGTGGTGCTCCTATGTTGGGTACATAAATATTTACAATTGTTATACTTCTTCTTGGATTGATCCCTTTATCATTATGTAGTGTCCTTCTTTTTTCTCCTGTAGTAGTCTTTATTTTAAAGTCTATTTTGTCTAATATGAGAATTGCTATTCCAGCTTTCTTTTGATTTCCATTTGCATGGAATATCTTTTTCCATCTCCTCACTCAGTCTGTATGTGTCCCTATGTCTGAAGTGGGTCTCTTGTAGATAGCATATATACGGGTCTTGTTTTTGTATCCATTCAGCCAGTCTATGTCTTTTGGCTGGAGCATTTAATCCATTTACATTTAAGGTAATTAACAGTATGTATTTTTCTATTACCATTTTCTTAATTGTTTTGGCTTTGTTATTGTGGGTTTTTTCCTTCTCTTGTGTTTCCTGCCTAGAGAAGTTCCTTTAGCATTTGTTTTAAAGCTGATTTGGTGGTGCTAAATTATCTTAGCTCTTTCTTGTTTGTAAAGGTTTTAATTTCTCCGTCGAATCTGAATGAGATCCTTGCTGAGTAGAGTAATGTTTGTTGTAGGGTTTTCCCTTTCATCACTTTAAATATGTCCTGCCACTCCCTTCTGGCTTGCAGAGTTTCTGCTTAAAGATCAGCTGTTAACCTTATAGGGATTCCCTTGTATGTTATTTGTTGTTTTTCCCTTGCTGCTTTTATTATTTTTTCTTTGTATTTAATTTTTATAGTTTGATTAATATGTGTCTTGGCATGTTTCTCCTTGGATTTATCCTGTTTGGGACTCTCTACACTTCCTGGACTTGATTGTCTATTTCCTTTCCCATATTAGGGAAGTTTTCAAGTATATTCTCTTCAAGTATTTTCTCAGTCCCTTTCTTTTTCTCTTCTTTGGGACACCTATTATTCAAATGTTGGTGCATTTAATGTTTTCCCAGAGGTCTCTGAGACTGTCCTCAATTCTTTTCATTCTTTTTTCTTTATTCTGCTCTGCAGTAGTTATTTCAACTATTTTATCTTCCACATCACTTATCTGTTCTTCTGCCTCAGTTATTCTGCTATTGATTCCTTCTAGAGAATTTTAAATTTCATTTATTGTGTTGTTCATCATTGTTTGCTCGTTATTTCTTCTAGGTCCTTGTTAAACATTTCTTGTATTTTCTCCATTCTCTTTCCAAGATTTTGGATCATCTTTACTGTCATTACTCTGAATTCTTTTTCAAGTAGAATGCCTATTTCTTCTTCACTTGTTTGGTCTGGTGGGTTTTTACCTTGTTCCTTCATCTGCTGCTTGTTTCTCTGTCTTCTCATTTTGCTTAACTTACTGCATTTGGGAATTCTTTTTCACGGGCTGCAGGTTCGTATTTCCCATTGTTTTTGGTGTCTTCTCCCAGTGGCTAAGGTTTGTTCAGTAGGTTATATATGCTTCCTGGTGGAGGGGACTGGTTCCTGTGTTCTGGTGGATGAGGGTGGATCTTGTCTTTCTGGTTGGCAGGACCACATCCGGTGGTGTGTTTTGGGGTGCCTGTGACCTTATTATGATTTTAGGCAGCCTCTCTGCTAATGGGTGAGGTTGTGTACCTGTCTGCTAGTTGTTTGGCATAGGTTGTCCAGCACTGTAGCTTGCTGGTCATTGAGTGGAGCTGGGTCTTAGCCTTGAGATGGAGATCTCTGAGAGAGCTTTCACTGTTTGATATTACATGGAGCCAGGAGGTCTCTGGTGGAACAGTGTTATCAACTCGGCTCTCTCAAGTCAGAGGCACAGGCCTGACATCTGGCTAGAGCACCAAGACCCTGTCAGCCACATGGCTCAAAAGAAAATTGAGAAAAAAAGAAAGAAAGAAAGAAAAACAAAATAAAGTTATTAAAATAAAAAATAAAATAAATTATTTAAAAAAAATTAAAACATAATGAAAAAATAGAAAAGAAAGAGAAAGAAGAGAGCAACAAAACCAAAAAACAAATCCACCAATGATAACAAGCGCTAAAAACTATACTAAGAAAAAGAAAAATAAAGAGAGACGGAATCCTAGGACAAATGGTAAAAGCAAAGCTGTACAGACATAATCACACAAAGAAGCATACACATGCATACTCACAAAAAGAGAAAAAGCAAAAAAAAAATCTTTTGGCAAGTCTGAGGTCTTCTGCCAGTGTTCAGTAGGTGTTCTATATGAGTTTTCCACATGTAGATGTACTCCTGATGTATTTGTGGGGAGGAAGGTGATTTCCATGTCTTACTCCTCAGCCATCTTGAAAGTCTCTCCCAAAGCAGACTTTAAAAGGGCAGAGCTGCGAGTTTTGCTGATCACATCACACCTGAAGCCTATCCTACCTTTGAGCTTTCAATTTCATGAGCCAATAAATCCCCTTGTTTGTTTAGTTTGAATTATCTTTTGTGTTGCTTACAGCATAGAGTCCTACCAGATTTAGAAGGTAGAAACCTCGTGAAGTTGGTGAATGATGACTTTCTTAATGGTTTGATATGGGAACAACTGAACCTAAAATAAGTCCAATTTTAAGAAAAACCATATCATCATTTCATAAAGAAGCACTCTGGGTTCATTTGCACATCATCAGAGCAACAATACCTTTACCACAAATGATTGGAGGTATAAATTAGAAGGAAAAGCAGGAATAGATGTCTAGAAATGCTTTTGAAACATGAAATGAGATTTTAAAGTGAGAATCCCTAACCCCCCTCCCCCAATAGAAAGTATCACCCATTTTATGACCCTCTACTACAGTTGTCACAGCTACTGCTACATCCTCTTGCTAAATTTTAGTCCTTTCACTTCTGTCTTTTATGAGATCAAACAGCAACAATCATTACAAACTGTTTTAAGAAATAACGTATGCAGAAATGGCATGTAAGCAGCTGCATATATGCGTCTGGAGCAAGGGTTTTCAAACTCGTAAGAATCACCTGTGGAGCTTTTAAAATTCCATATCTCATGCCCAGGCAAATGTGATGCAAGTAGTCATTTTATAGTTATAAAAACTGACTTAAGGAAAGTCAGCTAGTATTTCCTATATATTTTCACGGATCTAGATTCCCCAAACCGGAAAATTTTCACTCTAAGAATATAGTATTTACAATAAAGTAATGATATTAAATTGACACTTATATTTTCATTTAAGTCATTTGCGCAGCTGATTATATTGTCTTGATTCCATCAGCATATCTTATACTACTATAAATTGACGTTTTAAAGCAGTATCATATATTAAAAGGGGCAGAATTTTGTTTTAAGATAGATCTAGATTCTAAACCTGATTACTTAAACTGTAATTTAACTAGATTTCACCTCAATTTTTTCATTTCTAAACTGTAAATCATTAGGCTTCTTCAAAGGATTTTGGGGAAAAATAAGTAAGATAATGAAGGTATACACCTACCATAGAATTTTGTATAAAGTAGAAGCTAGTAAATTGTAGTTATTGTTACTTTCATTCCTTGGCTATTTAATTCTTTTACATATAATTTAAAAAAATTGTTTGCTTTAGAATGGTGGTGGGAAATTACCAATTTGGAGAGACTTGGTATAGTAATGACAGACCCATCAGTTTAGTTCTTTGAGCCCTAGCTACGTTGTTGGTGAAAGGAAACTGAAGGCTCAGTGCCTTAAACCTCCCAAGAGTAGCCTAGTGATCTTTAAAAATCTGTTGCCTGCTAGGATTTATATTTGTCCTGAAACAGAAATTATGTGAAAAAGAAAATAAGGGAAAAGGTCATAGTTGTGCATTATGTGTATGTTGTTGACAAGGCACAACATTACTCACGTTTAATGAAGTAATAAGACTGTGACTAAGGCAATGATCAATTAAATAACAGTGTAAGCATCCATACAATAAGGGTCTAAAGATTCCAGGTAAAGTTATACAGTTAGATTTATTCGAATCTATTGTGTAGTATATTATAACTATCATTCACTATAAAATTGTACCCTAGAGAACCTTAATTACAAAATAAATGATTAAATAGAAGTGTGGTACTAGACAAAAGAAATATTATGCTGCAATAATTTTCACCTCCTACCTGATAATTTGGAAACGAATGAGAACTAAACAGTATTATGCTCAGTGCAGTGTTATTTTCAACTTTTTAAAAATGCTATTACTATTTGTCCAGCATCTCTTAAGCATCCTGAAGGTTTATGAATTTTCTTAACATAGGAAAAGAAAGAATGTGGGACTCAAGAATACTATGTACAGGATCATAACATTAATTCAAAACTAGTGGAAGGAAAGGAGAAACTCATATATTACTGACAGTGGTTGTTTGTGCCTGGTCATTATATGACTGTTGAAAATCCATAGCGGATAAAATAGATTTTCTCGGGACCTAAGTTTTATACTTATAAGGTCTTTATGGAACCAGAAAATTTTGACATAGTTTAGTTAACTATTTCCATAAAAGATACGTTTTAATCTCTGCTTTGATACTTTCATCATTCACTTTTCATTAGGTTGCTGTCATTAATAATGTCAAATACTGCCTATTATTTTGTGCTTTCTTATTGATGAGCCCTTAACCATAATCTGTTAAGGCATTAAGTTCACTTAATGTTTGTTTTCAGCACCTATTTATAAAATATATTTTGTCTCCTGCAAATTTTTCTTTCGTTCAAAAGTAGGGAACTTAAAATTGGTATTCAATCTGGAAAGAAGGAAATCATACTAGTTATATCAAGTAGAAAGAGATTTAGCACAAGGAATTAGGTGCTTGCAAAATCGTCAGAAAGGTGGTGGACTGAATGTCAGGGGTGATGTCACTAGTGTTCAGGCTCACTGCCACAGGGAATCAGAGAGTTACTACCATGCAGAATTAGGAAACTAAAGGAATCCTTTGAATACCTTACAGCTCCTCTTCAATCTTGAGAAGGGTGAGTGGGAGGAGAACACAGAAATAACTTCAAACAACTCAAATCTGGGAAGCCCAAACATCTGCCTGTCACTATTGTCAGTGGAATAAAATGGCTTTTTCTTCTATTCTTCCAAATCTCACATGAAAGCATCTCATTTATAAAAGATAAAATAGATATAGAAAAAAGTGAAGGGTTGGTAATCTGGAAAATGTTGCAATGTTTCAAACTCTTGCAATGGAGGGGATAGCATAGAAGATAACGGAAAGGTTGCCACAAGTCAGCATGCAATATTCATCACAGTCCTCTCCTTTGGCAAATAACATCCATATACACGCTTCTGTTTAAATTCTTAAGCACCAACAATAGCAAACATCTATTTCACCTAAGCGATTGAAGCTATTCCTCATACAAACAAAGGGAGACCCAAAGTCCTACCAGTCACGCACCCTTCTCTGCAGGGTGTTAATTCCTCTTCTAGAGAAGCCACATGACACTTTTGATATCCTGTAGCTTAAAGACTAAACTATAAGGTTAATAGCCACTAATACTTCTTCATTTAATAGGGGAAGGAGAGAGACAAAATAAAAGACTGATGTTTGCCAATTACACAAATATATTTACAAAGAAAGCAAGGATGAGCATATGTCTACCACACCCCTCATTTCTTCAGTAGTTCGAATTAAGAACTTTAGTTCTCATTTCCCGTTCATTTGTAGTCAGCAAAATCTTTTGCTGGCCATGGTTACTTGGTGGTACTATAAGCCAAGACTTCATTCCTGAAGAGTCTCAGCACTTAGTGGTACTGCTGGTACTGGATTTTTGGGCATCTTCCATTATTAACTTCCACTGGGCATGGAAGTACTAAGAGACAGTCTATAAAATCCTCTGGTTTCCAGACATCTGTTTTGAGAAGCAGCAACTCTATTTCCCATTGATAATCAGGATCAATCACCCCAGTTATCACAATATTTCAAAATGGTGATGCTAATTTTCAACAATAATTATCATAGTACTTGTATTTTCTTTTTTTTTTTTTCCATGCTGAGTTTACATGATGCCAATATATCCATATTGGATGTTGAAGTTTTCTGTTCTGATACTGGTGTAAGTTATTTTATAGATTGACTTTATTTAAAAATAGCTTTGTTGAAATTTTCTACTTGAACAGATGGGTTAGCAAATTTCAAACCGTCTGAGATAGATGTGTAGTTTTACCTGGGCTAACAAGGAAAAACATTACTTGCTTTTATGGCATACTTTTTTTCTGTTCTCTCTCTCACACACACAAAGGTCTTGCGAGATAAGAAAATACTATAGAAAGTATTATTAACTCCTTGGGTTGAATTCCACATTATAGAGAAGACATTTTGTAGATACACCAACATAAAGTAGTCTGAAAGAATATAATTTAGTTTTTCAAAATGTGTTTTTGACATGTTATGGCATACGAGATGAAAAGTTGTTCAGAATAAGAATTTTTTAAAAATCTGATTTGGGTATTATTGGGATCACCAGTCCTTTGAGAGGAGTTTAGGACTTGAATAATTGGGCATTAGCAACAAGCCTGCTGTTTCTGAATAGTCTCTTTTTTCTCTAAACTATTTACTTATCAACCCCTTATCTACACAAAAATGTTAAAAGCTAAAACTTTCATCAAGAAGTTTTGAAATACAAAATATGCTTAGCACACACGTTGAAAATTGACATGAAGGATGAGTAGAAGTCACCAGGTGAATAGATATATAGGGCTGCGAACTCAGGAGAATATTCATGGGAAAGCTATGAACACTAGAAGAATTGAAGGAAACTAAGTATATGTGGAGAGCAAGGAGAAGTTAGGAAGAAGAGAAGTTGTAAGATGTTGGGGAGGTAAATCAGACCAGGTCCTTAAGGATCTTGTAAAACAAAAAACAAAAAACAACAAACAGTAAAGAGTTTGTACTGTGTCAGGAGAGCATGGAGAATGTATGGGAGGGAGGTAAGTCTGGAGGAAGGGAGATCAGATAGGTGGTTGTTACAGGAGTCCAGACAGGAGTTGAGAGTGGCATGGACTGGGATATTGGGAGTGGAAATTCAGAAAAATAGACAGATTTAAGAGTTCACTAGAAGATAAAATAAATAATACTTAGGACTAAGTAAATGATTGAGTGGATTGACTGGTCAAGACATTCCCTTGGACAATGGTAGATGGAATACTATAAGCACAAAAAGAATATTTAACTTTGTTCTTTGGCCCATAAAGGTAATTACAACAAGAAAACCAAGGATATATACCATACAAGAAAAGGATATCTACCCTGGAAGAAAACAAAGAAACAAACTGTACAAGAAAACAAGGGATGTCTACCATATTTTCTTTTTTAAAAAATTGAAGTATAGTTGATTTACAATGTTGTGTTGGTTTCAGGTGTACAGCAATGTGATTCAGATATATATATTCTTTTTCAGATTATTTTCCTGCATAGATTACAAGATAGTGAATATAATTCCCTGTGCTGTATAGTAAGTCGTTGTTGCTTATCTGTTTGTGTCTAGTAGTTTATATCTGTTAATCACAAACTCCTAATTTATCTCTCCCACCCACCCCCTTTCCCCTTTGGTAACTATAAGTTTGTTTTCTATGTCTGTGAGTCTGTTTCTGTTTTGTAAATAAGTTCATTTGTAACCATATATTCTTTTGCTCCCACTTCCTGACATGAGTACATGAACACATGCTGCCTTCACTCCCCTACTCAAACACACAAATATTTACAAGGAAAGTTTAGCAGTGGTTTCCAAATGCTAGTCTACCTACAAATGGGCTGAATCAGAATAATTTTGGAGGGAGGTATGTACTGAAAATACAGATTCCTGGATGCTATATACTAAATCAGCATTACTTGTGTGGAGCCCAGAAAGCTACTTTTTAAACAAGTACCCCATATATTTATGCACAGGCAGGTTTGTGAACCAAGGTAGTAAACTCTATATTGACCTTGAACTTCTGATACCCACTTAGTATGTGACTGCAAGAGGAAAGCAGAAAAGTGTCCTAGCCAGTGAACTCGCAAAGGGTACTGATTCCATTTCAATGATTTTCTCCTCCAATCAAGAATGAAGAGACTGGATAAAGTGTTTTCTCCCATTTATGGTTATGCTCTATATAGCTGTGAGGGGAGAATCAAACAGAATCAAAAACAGAGTACATCTAAAATTATGGCCTGATTTATAATTTTCCATTCTCTCTTATAGCAACCTCAACTCTTCATTCTTTGACTAACTTACTTTTGATACTACTAACTGACTCACCATGAAATACTTTATGTATGGTAATAATTGTATCATTAAATAAGGTTTAATTGCTTATAGTAAGTAAAGCAAAAGAGGGAACCTTTTTGAGGAAGTTCAGAACCCAACTATTTTGTTCATAGGGGTTATTATGTTTATCAGTTACTTTAGTTATGAGTTGTTTATTATGATCAATGTTCATAATTAATTGATTAATTATTAATGCATCTCACCCTTTCTTTTCCTTATTAACTAAAGTCATGTAATGTGATAATAAAATGTACTTAATATGTAATGCTTCTGTTTAAATGTATAAAATGTGCTAATTGTTGAAATAATTCTTACAATATTATTAGCACCCTGCACTGAGCATTATCTTTTCATTAGTTACAGAAATTTTTTTGTGTGTGGCTCATTCTGTGCACTTCCTCTATTATTTGAAATTTAAGAAATACATTTGCTGATTGCAGGATGGGCATGAATTGCAGTTCTTGAGAATGTGATGGGAAATGACTTTGAAGAAGATATAAATGTATATTTAATGACATGCAGCAAGAGTGAGGTATTTTTCTTGGCTTTTGAAGATCATCTTCTAAACACTAGCCTACCCCTACCTGTGTGAAGCTAAAGCTATGCATAAAAAAAACTCTTCATTCATTCATGTTGTTATATAATTTTAAGTGCTAAGATTTTCCTTTGATCATTTAAAATGATATAGAACAACTCAGAATTGGAAAACACAAGTAAATTTTCACTGTTATCAATGTTCCTTAATAGTATGCAATAAGTTTGTATTTATTTTGGTCTTACTATGAATTTCTTCCTTATCCCCTTGTCCTGTAGTCTTAATCAATTTTTTCTGTAAGTTTTAAAGTTTTGCTTTTTACATTTAGATCTACACTCTATCCGGAATTAATATTTGTGTGGGGTAGCAATGTTATGCTGGAATCAGCTTGCAAGAGATGATTGGGTGCATCTCTTCCCAACTCTACATTCCATGCCATCACAGCAGTAGCTGGATTACCCATGGTGGGAGTCTTTACACCACAGATGTCGGCAAGTGCTAAAAATCAGGCTTCAGATCCCCATGTCCCAGAGAATGGGTTGTTAAACATTTCCTGTCACATCACTTGAAGGTAGGGATCTAATTTTGTCTTATTTCCCATATGGAGAACCAGTTGTCACAGCATCATTTGATGAATAATTCATCCTTTATTCATTGAGTTGTGATGCCACCTCAGTTATATACTAGAACTGTATTATACACATATCTACGTCTTGTCAGGAGTTTAGCTGAGCTGGAGAGAGCTGAGCTGCTAGGTGTTGGAGTAGCCAGTTAAAACAACAAGCCAAAATGATAGTAACATTCAAGGCTTTAATCACTTACTGTGACAGTATAAGCAAGAGGCTAAACCAGAGAAAGTGCCAACAACCTTGCTTTCTTTCCCCTGCCATGGAATGGTGAACCAGTTGAGGGTCAAGTGGATCAGTGCAGACATGGGGCTCATCTCACTGTCAAGGAAGCCCTGAACAAAAACTCCTGCAGTTTTCTGGACCTGAAGACCAGAGGAGGGTGAGAGGAAAAAAACTAGGAATGGAAAAGTACTGGATATTGAGTTAAAGTGGAGAAAAAGTGCCCCCACCTCCATAAAGAGCTTTCAGCAAAGACACATGAGGAAGGCCTCTGTTGAAAGTCCTCTAGAAAGAATCTTTGGAATGAAGATACCCAGGCTAGGAATGTAGGTATGTGTAAGGGGATGGCATACCAAGGGGCCTGAGTCAAGGAGAGCAACTTCCTTCAGAGACTAATGCACTGGCTGTGCATCAAGTCTGGGGTGGGGACGACAGCTTTCCCCCATGAGGCTTGCCAGGTAAAGCCATTGTGGATGCCTATGGTTGGACCTGAAAAATCACACATAGGATTTTTGGCCAGGAGCCTGACTCCTTAAGTCTGTTTCTCTGTTTATTATTATGCCACTCTGTTCTATTTTTCTATCTCTGGGCTGTTGTTAAAAAATTCAAATTTATATACAGCTTTGGATATTTGGGAAGGTGATTCCCTTTTCCTTCTCCTCTTCTTATTCTTCTTCATTTACTTATGGTCACATTGTCATTTGGACTTTCTTCTATAGGAACATCATAGGAAAATTCCCTCAGAAAACATTAAGCATTTACATCCACCATGTATTTTTATCTGCCATGTATTACCCCAGACCTAGGCTATATCAATTTCTCAGCTGATAAGTCCTTAGGCTATAATATAAATTTGGAGTCTAAATCCAACTGAGGTAAAATCCTAGGGTTTTGGTTTGTCAGTAGAGACCTTTTTTTTGTTACCCAAAGCCCTGTCTTCCTGCTCTTCCCCTATGTTGGTAGGTAAGGTTTTTCTAGTGTACCTATTCTCTGAGGATGCAGCTCTTAAAGGGTCCCAGACCTCTATAAGTATCTCACATTTAACTCCCTGTCTGTCTTGGGCCCCAGCCCTGTCTCCTGCATGGATGCTAGAACACATGTATCTTTCCATATCATCATATTCTACATTCTATTTTAGTTTCTTGATTTCATGTATGTTGTATGTCAAGTTTCCTAAAAGCATAGTCTCAGAGATTTGGCATGAAAATAATTTATTGAGTCAGTGTTCTTAAGGAAAAATCTAAAGGGAGAAGGGGAACCAGGATAGGGAAAGGGAAGTAACTGAGCAAGGATGTGGTTTCAGGGAAAATCTAGCTTTGACTTGATCGTCAGTGGAGAGTCTGGAAGGGTGGGAGACAGAAGTCTGGAGCATAAATCAAATTGTAGAATTGTCTATCTTTGAGACAAGGGGGCTAGAGTTTTTGTACCCTAGTATCAGTCAGTCATAGGGATATTGGGACAGGGTGAGGTAAGGCAGCTCTTGTCAGCCAAGGGCAATTCTCCCACAAATGGAGACAGCTATGAGCTGTTAGCAGTCAACATTCACAGCATCTGGGAGAATGGGTACACTGGCCAGGTAAAAGGTATCTGAATGGGGCAATGACAACATTTGCAATAATATGTTACCGGCTTCAGCAGCTTGGTGTGCCAATACAATATCTCTCAATTTTCACTTTTACTGTTTATTGCTCACTTATCTTCATTTATAAAAAGTTTATCATCTCCCTCCAGAGGTCTCTTTCACTGGTGAAACATTCACAGAGACTATGGACTAATCAAAGGGCTCCTGTTTCCAAAAGCCACATAGATGGAACTCGGAATCTTACTAGCCCCAGTGTATGTAGACGGTAAAGTACAGCCTGCATATTGTCAATCTGCACAGTCCATTGTTCCTGCAGAACCCATTCGAAGTCCAGCACTGCAGTGATGCCCTTGCTCAGCCGTGCACTTGCTAGTGCTGTTATGTGACCTATTCTCAAACTCCAAGATAACATCTCTTTTAGGCCTCCATGTGTGTTTCTTCATTGTTCCCAAAGTATATCCTTCTACAGTGGTGACTAGGTCCAAAGAAATTTCCAGATGTAACAACTTGGTATATTCAGCCTACTGGTATACCTATTGGCCTTATATTTATATGGCTAAGAGAGGTCGCTCAACTGAATTTTCTGTTAATAACAAAAATATGATTCCAAGCAATTTTCTGTCTCTTCTGGACCAGGGTTTCTCAACCTTGGCACTATTAACATTTTATACTGGATAATTCTTTGTTGGAGGGAAGGCTACACATTATAGAATGTTTAGCAACACGCATGGTGTCTACTCACTACATGCTAGTAGTACTGCCCACCTACTCTCTAGCTGTGACAACCAAGAATGTGTCCAGACATTTCCAAATGTCCCCTGAGGGTCAAAAATCAGACCTGGTTGAGAACCACTGTTCTAGACATAAAGGCTGAATAGTTATAAAAATCCCTTATCAGCAGCCATCCCATTATATGTTTCTCATTGTTCCCTTAGTTATGTAACCACTTGGAGGCAAGTGGCTATGCGTCCCTCATAGTACTTAGCATAGTACCTTGTACATACTAGTTGATTACTTCTTTGTATATATTAATCTACTATTTATTCTTGCCTATTCTTAACATAAAATCAATCCACTTGATTTTAAAAGTCATTACATGTGCTGCTGAATGAATTGAGAGCCAGGTTCAGTCTGGAGAGAATCTTTTTTTTTTTTTTTTTTTTTTTGCGGTATGCGGGCCTCTCACTGTTGCGGCCTCTCCCGTTGCAGAGCACAGGCTCCGGATGCGCAGGCTCAGCGGCCATGGCTCACGGGCCCAGCCGCTCAGCGGCATGTGGGATCCTCCCGGACCGGGGCACGAACCCGTGTCCCCTGCATCGGCAGGCGGACTCTCAACCACTGCGCCGCCAGGGAAGCCCTGGAGAGAATCTTTTATTCAAATGTTCTAATCCAAATTTCTTAAATGTAACAAGATGTATGTGTCATAATTCTCTGCCACATAAGTAAATTTAACAAAATTAAATGTTTTAAATAAAAACCTTATTTAGGGCTTCCCTGGTGGCGCAGTGGTTGAGGGTCCGCCTGCCGATGCAGGGGACGTGGGTTCGTGCCCCCGTCCGGGAGGATCCCGCGTGCCACGGAGCGGCTGGGCCTGTGGGCCGTGGACGCTGGGCCTGCACGTCCGGAGCCTGTGCTCCGCGACGGGAGAGGCCGTGGCAGTGAGGGGCCCGCGTACCGAAAACAAACAAAAAAAACCTTATTTAATTTTTATATAGGTTTTCTTTCATGCCATGAAAATATGGTTGAGTATGTTTGTCTACAAAAGTTGTTAGCATTTGTTCTTAATTGGTTTTACACAGTTGATTAATTAGTTAGTGATCAGGGAATATTTGAAATTATGTCATATGCCCCAAATATTCTGGCATTACTCTCTCTCGGCAGTTTAGGGACAAGGCCAACTTGTTGGTCATTATAAAGTAGGCAAGGGGAGTGTTTATTGAAGGTGAAGATTTTGAGAGGCATGAATTTAAAAGCAGAGGATGAGTTGATAAAAGGAGAGAATGTGAATGTTGAGAGGTAGTTGTATGCTCCATTTATAGAAATGACATATAATTTGCTTTAGGTCATAATCTAAATTTTGTGGTACCATCTTCTTCAGTTCAAGAATGGTTATATCAGAACAGTAAGTTTGCATAGTTAATGAGTGTTTTGCATAGGAAATAAAACATGATTGCCAAAGTATCAGGGCAATTAGTAATAATGAATAGAGAAATGAAAATTCTCTATTCAAACTTCCTCTTTTCTTAGAAATCAGCAAGATGGAAAGGCTTAAACTAGAATAAACAAGTGTTTTTTCAAATATTCTTTAAGTTTTATGGAATCTGTACAGTTGGTCCTCCATATCTATAGGCTCTACATCCCTGGATTCAACAAACCACAGACAGAAAATGTTCAGAAAAAAAATTCTGGGAAGTTCCAAAAGCAAAACTTGAATCTACTGGGTGCTGACAACTATTTACATAGCATTTACATTGTATTTACAACTATCTGCATTTCATTGTATTTGGTGATATAGTTAATCTAGAGATGATTTAAAGTATATGGGAGGATGTGCATAAGTTATATGCAAATACTATGTCATTTTATGTAAGAGACTTGAGCATCTACAGATTTTCATGTCCACAGGGTCCTGGAACGAATCCCCCATGAATATCGAGGGACAACTATATTAAATACTGGAACATTTGGTGTAATTGTAATTTATGTTATGTATCTGTTCCTCTGTAACAAGTGTAGCAAGATTCTATGAGGAATTTTAATCATTAAATTTTTCCGAGGGCAATGTCTCACAAAATTATAGCAAAAATGTTTAATAGCTGACTGGGGTAAGGTAATTTACAGACTATTCTAACCAAATGCAGCAAATTTCATGTGCCTGATCAGTGATGGAACTTTTAAATAAGACTCTTGTACCCCTTGAATTAATGAAGTATTTTGGTAGTATTTCATTGAAATTCTGCCATGAGCATTGGGACTCTTGTGTGGTAGAAAGAACATTTGAGCAGCACAAAGAAAATAGTTTCTAGTCCATATTTGACACTCATTCACTGATTATGTGGCACTGGATAAAATACCTTGCCATGCCTTAGTTTTCTCATCTGTAAAATGAAACATAAATTCCTTCTATGAATTATATCTGATCAGGAATAAAACTTCTACATATTATACTCTGTCTTTCAGCATTCAAGCAATCAACATTTATTTAGAGCCTCTTATATGATAATTCATTCCATCCACCTGTTGGGAACCAAGGTATCGTTCTCAATCTTGGCTGTGTATCAGAATCACTGGTGAGCTGTTTTAAAACTACAGATTCCTGAGCCCCACCCTAGACTTCTTGAGTTAGAAAATCTGGGTGTTACACTGTGGCATCTATAGTTTTAAAACAATATACCACTCCCCAGATGCTTCTTTCTTATCTGTAACGCAGTTGAGTATAACTCCTGTAGGGCATGAAGGATAGTAAATAAATCATATAAAAAATCTTACAACTTAGTTGGGGATATAAGTTCAGTACTGAATATAAAGCAAAGGCTAAAACATATATAAGCATAAATATTAAAGAAAGGCCAAAATAAGTAAGTGGAATAAGTAGAGGATGCAGGGTTTGAATTGAGTTGAAGTTGGAAAAGCGGGGGGTGGGGGGCGGGAAGAAAGGTGATTTCCAGGAAAATTTGAGTAGTGATGATGAAACAAGATTAGTTGGCTTTTACTGCAGTGAAGTCTGACTAGATTAGAGAGAAAGGTTGGTGAAAAATAGAAATCTGATTCCTGGCTTCTTAACTTCCTTTTTTATTAAAAATTTTTATTGGGGTATAATTGATTTACAATGTTGTGTTAGTTTCAGGTGTACAGCAAAGTGAATCTGTTATACATATACATATATCCACTCATTTTTAGTTTCTTTTCCCATATAGGCCATTACAGTGTATTGAGTAGGGTTTCCTCTGCTATACAGTAGGTCCTTAAGCAACCTAAATGTCCATCAACAGAGGAATGGATAAAGAAGATGTGGTACATATATACAATGGAATATTACTCAGCCATAAAAAAGATGAAATGATGCCATTTGCTTCTTAACTTCTTTGGTTGTTGTTTGACCACTTTTTTTTTACAAGGTGTATTTAATTTATTAATACAATTACACATAATGGTTTAGTCAGATGTTATAAATAATATATTAAAATGTTTCCTTTTCTATTTCATGAAATAATGTTATTGTAGTATGTCATATGCATCTATGACAACAGTCTTTACCATCATTACAACTACTTTTTGAATCATTTAACAGAGTTCTCCAGAGCACTTCTTCTGTATAAATAGTTTTGAGATTTTGCTTTCTGAATCTATGTTGCCATCAATTTTTTCAAAGCATAAGTACCATTTGCATAACACTAACACAATTAAAAATAATCTTGTAGGTATGTCTTTTAAAGCTCTGCAATTTTTCCACTTATCAAATTGCCTTTTACCTTTTAAAAACATTTTAATATAAAATATGATACACATTAAAAGAGCACAAAACATCACTGCACAGTTATATAAATGATTATAAAGTGAATTTTGTTTTCACTACCATCAATATCAGAAAACAGAACATTGCCAACCACCCCCACCCAGACTGAAAATAATTATGTGTTCCTTCCTGGTTGCAGTTTCCTCCCTCCTCCAAGAAGGAATCACTATTATGTTTTTTCTGGCAATTACTTTTCTTTTTTTTTTTTTTTTTTGCGCTACGCGATCCTCTCACTGCTGTGGCCTCTCCCATTGCAGAGCACAGGCTCCGGACATGCAGGCTCAGCAGCCATGGCTCACAGGCCTAGCCGCTCTGCGGCATGTGGGATCTTCCCAGACCGGGGCACAAACCCGTGTCCCCTGCATCGGCAGGCAGACCCTCAACCACTGCGCCACCAGGGAAGCCCCTGGCAATTACTTCTTTGCTCTGCTTTATACACTTGCCACTAATATATGTGTACCTCAAATTTTCTATCATAGTTTTGCCTGTTTTATTTTATTTCATTTATTTTTATTTTTTACAATTAATTATTTATTTATTTATTTTTGGCTGCATTGCGTCTTTGTTGCTGTGCGCAGGCTTTCTCTAGTTGCAGTGAGCCGGGGCTACTCTTCATTGCAGTGTGCGGGCTTCTCATTAAAGTGGCTTCTCTTGTTGCGGAGAAAGGGCTCTAGATGCGCAGGCTCAGTAGTTGTGGCTCATGGACACCACAGCGCAGGCTCAGTAGTTGTGGTGCACAGGCTTAGTTGCTCTGTGGCATGTGGGATCTTCCTGGACCAGGACTCGAACCTGTGTTCCCTGCATGGACAGGCAGATTCTTAACCACTGTGCCACCAGGGAAGCCCCTGCCTGTTTTAAATTTTATATGAAAGTTATCACATTATATGTGCTCTTTTGTGTCTTGCTTTTTTTTTTTCTCAACATTATGTTTATGAGATTCATCCATGTTGCAAATAGCTGTAGTTAATTCATTTTCATCACTAAATAGCATTCAACTGGATGAATAGTCCACAGGTAATGTATCCATTCTACTGTTCATGGACATTTGAAATGTTTTCGATTTTTGGCTATTTCAAACAATGCTGCTCTTAACTTTAGTTTACATTTACCTGTTGCAGGAGGGGAATTAATGGGTCACAGGAAATGAGTATCTTCAACTTTAATAGATAACACCAGTCTAGATTCTAAAATGGATTTTATACTATCACCAGCAGTATGTGAAAATTCAGCAACATTTGGAATTGTGTATCTTTTAATTTTTGCCAAGCAAATGTGTTTGTTATAGCTTGAGTTTGTTCCCTGATGACTAATAAGGTCGGGCACCTTTTCAAATGTTTATTGGCCATTCAGATATCCTCTTTTGAAAACTGCCTGTCCAAGACTCTTACCCATTTTCCCAGTGTTTTTTAATTTTATAAATGTTTTTAATATATTGGGAATACGAGTCTCTTGTTAGTCATATGTGTTGCATATATCTTCTCCCACTGTTGGTTTACACTTTTACTCTCTTAATGGTGTCCTTTGATGAGTAGAAATTCTTAATTGTAATGTGTTATAATTTATCCATCTACCCTTTAAAGCTTTATGGTTCCTGCTTAAGAAATTCTCTCCTACCCAAAGATCATGAAGATAATCTCATTTGTTTATGATCTAGAAGCTTCATTGTTTTACTTCTCACATTTAGATGTACAATTACTTCCCTGCTTTGATTATTACCTGTCTTTCTTTTAACATCTTTATTGGAGTATAATTGCTTTACAATATTGTGTTAGTTTCTGCTTTATAACAAAGTGAATCAGCTATACATGTACATATATCCCCATATCGCCTCCCTCTTGCATCTCCATCCCACCCTCCCTAGCCCACCCCTTTAGGTGGTGACAAAACACCAGCTGATCTCCCTGTGCTATGCAGCTGCTTCCCACTAGCTATCTATTTTACATTTGGTAGTATATATAAACCCATGCCACTCTCTCACTTCGTCCAAGCTTACCCTTCCCCCTCCCTGTGTCCTCAAGTCCATTCTCTACATCTGCATCTTTATTCCTGTCCTGCCCCTAGGTTCTTCAGAACCTTTTTTTTTTTTTTTTTTTTTTTTTAGATTCCATATATATGTGTTAGCATACGGTACTTGTTTTCCTCTTTCTGACTTACTTCACTCTGTAAGACAGACTCTAGGTCCATCCATCTCACCACAAATAACTCAATTTTGTTTCCTTTTATGGCTGAGTAATATTCCATTGTATATATATGCCACATCTTCTTTATCCATTCACCTGTCAGTGGTCACTTAGGTTGTTTCAATGTCCTGGCTATTGTAAATAAAGCTGCAATGAACATTGTTGTACAGGACTTTTTGAATTATGGTTTTCTCAGGGTATATGCCCAGTAGTGGGATTGCTGGTCGTATGGTAGTTCTATTTTCAGTTTTTTAAAGAACCTCCATACTGTTCTCCATAGTGGCTGTATCACTTTACATTCCAACCAACAGTGCAAGAGGGTTCTCTTTTCTCCACACCCTCTTCAGCATTTACTGTTTTTAGATTTTTGATGATGGCCATTCTGACTGGTGTAAGGTGATATCTCATTGTGGTTTTGATTTGCATTTCACTAATGATTAGTGATGCTGAGCATTCTTTCATGTGTTTGTTGGCAGTCTGTATATCTTCTTTGGAGAAATGTCTATTTAGGTCTTCTGCCCATTTTTGGATTTGGTTGTTTGTTCTTTTGATATTGAGCTACATGAGCTGCTTGTAAATTTGGAGATTAAGCCTTTCTCAGTTGCTTCATTTGCAAATACTTTCTTCCATTCTGAGGGTTGTCTTTTCGGCTTCTTTATGGTTTTCTTTACTGTGCAAAAGCTTTTAAGTTTCATTAGGTCCCATTTGTTTATTTTTGTTTTTATTTCCATTTCCCTAGGAGGTGGGTCAAAAAGGATCTGGCTGTGATGTATGTCATAGAGTGTTCTGCCTGTGTTTTCCTCTAAGAGTTTGATAGTGTCTGGCTTTACATTTAGGTATTTAATCCATTTTGAGTGTATTTTTGTGTATGGTGTTATGGAGTGTTCTCATTTCATTATTTTACATGTAGCTGTCCAGTTTTCTCTGCACCACTTACTGAAGAGGCTGTCTTTTCTCCAATTTATATTCTTCCCTCCTTTATCAAAAATAAGGTGACCGTATGTGCATAGGTTTATCTCTGGGCTTTCTATCCTGTTCCATTGATCTACATTTCTGTTTCTGTGCCAGTACCATATTGTCTTGATTAATGTAGCTTTGTAGTATAGTCTCAAGTCAGGCAGCCTGATTCCTCCAGCTCCATTTTTCTTTCTCAAGATTGCTTTGGCTATTTGGGGTCTTTTGTGTTTCCATGCAAATTGTGAAATTTTTTGTTCTAGTTCTGTGAAAAATGCCAGTGGTAGTTTGATAGGGATTGCATTGAATCTGTAGATTGCTTTGGGTACTAGAGTCATTTTCACAATGTTGATTCTTCCAATCCAAGAGCATAGTATATCTCTCCATCTGTTTATATCATCTTTAATTTCTTTCATCAGTGTCTTATAATTTTCTGCATTCAGGTCTTTTGTCTCCTTAGGTAGGTTTATTCCTAGCTACTGAGTTCCTCCTCTAATTGTACCAAATACTTTTCTAGGATTTTTTTTTACTTTTTTGTAATATCTGCTCTTCTTCTTACTTTCCATCCTCTCTTCATCACTATGAGGAATTCAGTATAAAATTTAATTTACCTATTTCTTTGAATTGGCCAGCCAGTTGAAGTAAAATGTTTGATTTGGTTTAGCCATTTAGACCCAACTTGGGTAAACTTTTACTCAATTCCCAAGGCCTGTAAAATAAGTAAATCTTCTATTTCCTATTTATGAGGTAATTCCTTTTAATTTAATGAAATAAATGGTGTTACTGGACTTCCCTGGTGGCTCAGTGGTTGAAGAGTCCGCCTGCCAATGCAGGGGACATGGGTTTGTGCCCCGGTCCGGGAAGATCCCACATGCCGCGGAGCAGCTGGGCCCGTGAGCCATGGCCGCTGAGCCTGCACGTCCGGAGCCTGTGCTCCGCAACGGGAGAGGCCACAACAGTGAGAGGCCTGCGTACCAAAAAAAAAAAGAAAAAGAAAAAAAAGAAATGGTGTTACTTAGTGAAGAGTACATATTTTAAATTCCACACAAAGGAGACTTGCATTCTATTGCCAGGGATGATAGACTAATAGTATTTGGCACAGTGAGTCTGAGCTATCACAATATATATACTTGAATTTTAAGCAAAATGATTCTCTCAGCTACCATCCTAATAGCTCGTAGATTTTGTGAAAATGTTCAGTGGATAAATGACCATGTAAAAACCCTCTGCATGCCCCTATTCCCCTACTCATTTAATCAATGGCCATAATACTAGCAACTTTTCCTTTGGCCTGTCCTTAAACTGAGTTTATGAATATCTGAAAATATTGAAAGCATAAAGAATGAGGGGAAATATGCCTTTCCAAATGAATACTTGGAGAGTGTTGGCTTGATTATCTTTTTTTTGCTCTGGCTGTTTTGTTTTGGTTGTGTAAAAACTACCATCATCCAAATTTCTGTTCCATTTCATGAAGGGGCAAAGTTTCCCTGTAGCATCCTTCACGCCATTTGTACATTCAATTGATTGCAGCTGTATCCAGAAGAAAGGGAACAAATGTTTTGCTGATTCTACTGCCAAGAAGTAGATTAAATTTGGAAACATATCATTGATGGACAATTAAAGCTTAGAAACATGGTATTTGCTAACTTAAACCAGGAAGCACAGATAAGACACATCAATGTGTTTTCAGTCATGATTCTTATTCAGGTGGTTAGAGTCTGAATATTTAGGTTTAACATTTAATGAAAAAAGGTTTATTTCTAAATCATTTTTGTTCACTTTGTAAAGAATTGATTCCTTCCTATAGCAGCATTTTTAAATGCGCTTCTTTTTCAAAGCCATTGTTTATATACTTAAAAGCAAGAATCATCTGTTTGCAAAAATTAACATCTGAAGTCTACCTGCATGCATGCCCTACTCCCCTCCCCCCCCACATAAACACAGACATAGACAGAATTGTATATAAAAGCGTGTTTTGTGAAATGACAGTAGAAAAGGATGTTTTCTGAATCAGGTTTTTTGAGATAAGAATGAAAATCCATTTTATTTGAAATGTATCATGCCAGAATAATTTCTCAAAACAAACAAAACATTATCTTGTTTACTTATTTTCTTGCTAATTTTAGGACTTTTGAGTATTGTTTATTTTATGATATCTAGGCCTCAGACATGGGACGAGTCCCTAAGCCTCTTTTCAAATGATGTTCATGCCTTGATTTTCTCTTCCTCTGTTGTTGGAGATTTGGCCTAATTCAACAGAGTGCCTTGTTTATCTCTATTTGAGGGGCTTCTCTGGTCAGAAGAAATCTGCTATGGATCATCGTGCTGTCAGAAATCCATGCCTCTTCAACTTGATGAAGGCACTGGCAACATGACTGCCTTGGATGTCATTTGAGGCTGGATGGATATCCTGAGGTTTCTCAGAGAAATCTGACAAATACTTGGCAGAGTGGTCACCATTTCTAACAGATTTCATCAGCACTACTCTGTCAGATGGAGGAACATTTCAACACCAACCGGGTATATTGAACACCAGAGCTGCAGAGCTGGCAGCATTGCATACATTTGTGAGAGAACATTGGGATGAACTTGTAACAATCATCAAACAGCTGCAGTCAACACCCGTGTCATGGGAACACATTTTTCTCCTGACTGCAACATGTCAAAACAAAAACCCATCACTAGAGGCCAATGGGAAAACTGTATGAATGCCAGGATTTAGATAATTGTGTAAGGTTTTGAGAGTCCATTTGAAAAAAAAAAGGTATTGAGTGTTAGACACCTGCACACTTGCAATGGCCCCCTCTTCTACTTTAGAGTTAGTAGATAGCTTTTCAGTAAATGCCGGCTTTTGTTCTTTTAATAGCTTACCTCTGATCTCTCCTTTCTTTCCCAGTAGTCTAGCTGTTTTTCAAGGCCTGGTTGGCATAACAGAAGATAATTATATCTTTTCCCTGAGATCTGTGTTGTAATTTGACTTTTGTGGATTGATCCTGGTATCAGGGTCAAAAAATAGTGCTATAGGGCTCTGGGACTTGCTGTACGTAGACAGTAGTTCATTTCCAGAATGAGCTTATTATCCCTTAAAAGCTTATATCAAAGTGAGATGGGGAAATTATGTGCCTAGCAAGATAATTCAGAAAATACAGCCCTAAAAAACCTACTTCTGCCTGAACTACTTGAATGAATCAAGATAATTTTTTTTGGCCTGAATTATCCATCTAATTGCGTCAATTCTATACCTAATTTAGTTTCACTTCCAATAAAGATCTCTACCCTCTCTTTTTCTCCTTTTTACTCCCACCTATCTCCCCATCATAATGTACTTTTACTTTCCTAGTAATTCAAACAAAAAATACACATTGAAGATACATAATAGTAAACAGCTTGTTTTACTTGCATTAGAATATTAAATAACCTCAAAAAATTTAACCATTTTTAAAATTGAAGTATAGTGGGCTTCCCTGGTGGTGCAGTGGTTGAGAGTCCACCTGCCAATGCAGGGAACATGGGTTCGTGCCCCGGTCTGAGAAGATCCTACATGCCGCAGAGCGGCTGAGCCCGTGAGCCATGGCCGCTGAGCCTGCGCGTCCTGAGCCTGTGCTCTGCAATGGGAGAGGCCGCAACAGTGACAGGCCCGCGCACAGAAAAAAAAAAAAAAAAAAAATTGAAGTATAGTTAATTCACAGTATTGTGTTAGTTTTAGGTGTACAGCAAAGTGATTCAGTTATACACACACACACACACACACACACACACACATATTGTTTTTCAATTTTAGATTCTTTTCCACTATAGGTTATTACAAGATATTGAATATAGTTCCTTGTGCTATCAGTAGGTCCTTGTTGTTTATCTATTTTATATATAGTATTGTGTATTTGTTAATCCCAAACTCCTAATTTATCTCTCCCTCCCATCCCCCTCTATCCCCTTTGGTAACCATAGGTTTGTTTTCTATGTCTGTGAGTCTGTTTCTGTTTTGTAAATAAGTTCATTTATATCATATTTTTTAGACTCCACATATAAGTGATACCATATGATATTTGTCTTTGACTTCACTTAATATGATAATTTCTAGGTCCATCCATGTTGCTGCAAGTGGCATTATTTCATTATTTTTTATGGCTGAGTAATAGTCCATTGTGTGTATATACCACTCTTTATCCATTCATCTGGTGATGGACACTTAGATGGCTTCCACGTCTTGGCTATTGTAAATAGCACTGCTATGAACATTGGGGTACATGTAACTTTTTGAATTAGCGTTTTCTCTGGATATATGCCCACGAGTGGGATTGCAGGTTCATATGGTAACTCTATTTTTAGTTTTTGAAGGAACTTCCATACTGTTTTCCATAGTGTCTGCATCAATTTACATTCCCACCAACAGTGTAGGAGGGTTGCTATTTCACCACACACTCTCCAGCATTTGTTACTTGTAGACATTTAAATGGTGGGCATTCTGACTGGTATGATGTGATACCTCATTGTAGTTTTTTTTTTAATGCTTACTTTATTTCTTTATTATATATTTTTAACATTTTTTATATTTTTAACATCTTTATTGGAGTATAGTTGCTTTAAGATGGTGTGCTAGTTTCCGATTTACAACAAAGTGAATAAGTTATACATATACATATGTTCTCATATCTCTTCCCTCTTGCGTCTCCCTCCCTCCCACCCTCCCTATCCCACCCCTCTAGGTGGTGACAAACCACCGAGCTGATCTCCCTGTGCTATGCGGCTGCATCCCCCTAGCTATCTATTTTACGTTTGGTAGTGTATATATGTCCATGCCACTCGCTCGCTTTGTCACAGCTTACCCTTCCACCTCCCCATATCCTCAAGTCCATTCTCTAGTAGGTCTGTGTCTTTATTCCTGTCTTACCCCTAGGTTCTTCATGACATTTTTTTTCCCTTAAATTCCATATATATGTGTTAGCATATGGTATTTGTCTTTCTCTTTCTGACTTACTTCACTCTGTATGACAGAATCTAGGTCCATCCACCACACTACAGATATCTCAATTTTGTTTCTTTTTATGGCTGAGTAATATTCCATTGTATATATGTGCCACATCTTCTTTATCCATTCATCTGATGATGGACACTTAGGTTGTTTCCATCTCCAGGCTATTGTAAATAGAGCTGCAATGAACATTTTGGTACATGACTCTTTTTGAATTATGGTTTTCTCAGGGTATATGCCCAGTAGTGAGATTGCTGGGTCATATGGTAGTTGTATTTGTAGTTTTTAAGGAACCTCCATACTGTTCTCCATAGTGGCTGTACCAATTCACATTCCCACCAGCAGTGCAAGAGTGTTCCCTTTTCTCCACACCCTCTCCAGCATTTATTGTCTCTAGATTTTTTGATGATGGCCATTCTGACTGGTGTGAGATGATATCTCATTGTACTTTTGATTTGCATTTCCCTAATGATTAATCATGTTGAGCATTCTTTCAGGTGTTTGTTGGCAGTCTGTATATCTTCTTTGGAGAAAGCTCTATTTAGATCTGCTGCCCATTTTTGGATTGGGTTGTTTGTTTTTTTGTTATTGAGCTCCACGAGCTGCTTATAAATTTTGGAGATTAATCCTTTGTCAGTTGCTTCATTTGCAAGTATTTTCTCCCATTCTGAGGGTTGTCTTTTGGTCTTGTTTATGGTTTCCTTTGCTGTGCAAAAGCTTTGAAGTTTCATTAGGTCCCATGTGTTTATTTTTGTTTTTATTTCCATTTCTCTAGGAGGTGGGTCAAAAAGGATCTTGCTGTGATTTATGTCATAGAGTGTTCTGCCTATGTTTTCCTCTAAGAGTTTGATAGTTTCTGGCCTTACATTTAGGTCTTTAATCCATTTTGAGCTTATTTTTGTGTATGGTGTTAGAGAGTGATCTAATCTCACACTTTTACATGTACCTGTCCAGTTTTCACAGCATCACTTATTGAAGAGGCTGTCCTTTCTCCACTGTATATTCCTGCCTCCTTTATCAAAGATAAGGTGACCATATGTGTGTGGGTTTATTTCTGGGCTTTCTATCCTGTTCCATTGATCTATATGTCTGTCTTTGTGCCAGCACAATACTGTCTTGATTACTGTAGCTTTGCAGTATAGTCTGAAGTCAGGGAGCCTGATTCCTCCAGCTCCGTTTTTCGTTCTCAAGATTGCTTTGGCTGTTCGGGGTCTTTGGTATTTCCATACAAATTGTGAAATTTTTTGTTCTAGTTCTGTGAAAAAGGCCAGTGGTAGTTTGATAGGGATTGCATTGAATCTGTAGATTGCTTTGGGTAATAGAGTCATTTTCACAATGTTGATTCTTCCAATCCAAGAACATAGTATATCTCTCCATCTGTTTTTATAATCTTTAATTTCTTTCATCAGTGTCTTATAATTTTCTACATACGGGTCTTTTGTCTCCTTAGGTAGGTTTATTCCTAGATATTTTATTCTTTTTGTTGCAATGGTAAATGGGAGTGTTTTCTTGATTTCTCTTTCAGATTTTTCATCATTAGTGTATAGGAATGCAAGAGATTTCTGTGCATTAATTTTGTATCCTGCAACTTTACCACATTCATTGATTAGCTCTAGTAGTTTTCTGGTAGCTTCTTTAGGATTCTCTATGTACAGTATCATGTCATCTGCAAACAGTGACAGCTTTACTTCTTCTTTTCTGATTTGGATTCCTTTTATTTCCTTTTCTTCTCTGATTGCTGTGGCTAAAACTTCCAAAACTATGTTGAATAAGAGTGGTGAGAGTGGGCAACCTTGTCTTGTTCCTGATCTTGGTGGGAATGCTTTCAGTTTTTCACCATTGAGGACGATGTTGGCTGTGGTTTTGTCATATATGGCCTTTGTTATGTTGAGGAGAGTTCCCTCTATGCCTACTTTCTGGAGGGTTTTGTCATAAGTGGGTGTTGAATTTTGTCGAAAGCTTTCTCTGCATCTATTGATATGACCATATGGTTTTTCTCCTTCAATTTGTGAATGTGTTGTATCACATTGATTGATTTGCGTATATTGAAGAATCCTTGCATTCCTGGGATAAACCCCACTTGATCATGGTGTATGATCCTTTTAATGTGCTGTTGGATTCTGTTTGCTAGTATTTTGTTGAGAAATTTTGCATCTATGTTCATCAGTGATATTGTCCTGTAGTTACCTTTCTTTGTGACATCATTGTCTGGTTTTGGTATCAGGGTGATGGTGGCCTCATAGAATGAGTTTGGGAGTATTCCTCCCTCTGCTATATTTTGGAAGAGTTTGAGAAGGATAGGTGTTAGCTCTTTTCTAAATGTTTGATAGAATTCGCCTGTGAAGCCATCTGGTCCTGGGCTTTTGTTTGTTGGAAGATTTTTAATCACAGTTTCAATTTCAGTGCTTGTGATTGGTCTATTCATATTTTCTATTTCTTCCTGATTCAGTCTTGGCAGGTTGTGCATTTCTAAGAATTTGTCCATTTCTTCCAGGTTGTCCATTTTATTGGCATAGAGTTGCTTGTAGTAATCTCTCATGATCTTTTGTATTTCTGCAGTGTCAGTTGTTCCTTCTCCTTTTTTATTTCTAATTCTATTGATGTGAGTCTTCTCCCTGTTTTTCTTGATGAGTCTTGCTAATAGTTTATCAATTTTTTTTATCTTCTTAAAGAACCAGCTTTTAGTTTTATTGATCTTTGCTATCGTTTCCTTCATTTCTTTCTCATTTATTTCTGATATGATCTTTATGATTTCTTTCCTTTTGCTAACTCTGGGGATTTTTTGTTCTTCTTTCTCTAATTGCTTTAGGTGCAAGGTTAGAATATTTATTCGAGATGTTTCCTGTTTCTTACGGTAGGGTTTTATTGCTATAAACGTCCCTCTTACAACTGCTTTTGGTGCATACCATAGGTTTTGGGTTGTCGTGTCTCCACTGTCATTTGTTTCTAGGTATTTTTTGATTTCCTCTTTGATTTCTTCAGTGACCATTTCATTATGAAGTAGTGTATTGTTTAGCCTCCAGCTGTTTTTATTTTTTACAGATCTTTCCCTGTAATTGATATCTAGTCTCATAGTGTTGTGGTCAGGAAAGATACTTGATACAATTTCAATTTTAATAAATTTGCCAAAGCTTGATTTGTGACCCAAGATATGATCTATCCTGGAGAATATTCCATGAGCAGTTGTGAAAAATGTGTATTCTGTTGTTTTTGCATGGAATGTCCTATAAATATCAATTAAGTCCATCTTTTTTAATGTATCATTTAAAGCTTGTGTTTCCTTATTTATTTTCATTTTGGATGATATGTCCATTTGTGAAAGTGGGGTGTTAAAGTCCCCTACTATGAGTGTGTTACTGTCGATTTCCCCTTTTATGGCTGTTAGTACTTGCCTTATGTATTGAGGTGCTCCTATGTTGGGTGCAGAAATATTTACAATTGTTATATCTTCCTATTGGATTAATCCATTGATCATTATGTAGTGTCCTTCTTTGTCTCTTCTAATAGTCTTTATTTTAAAGTCTATTTTGTCTGTTATGAGAATTGTTACTCCAGCTTTCTTTTGCTTTCCATTTGCATGAAATATCTTTTTCCATCCCCTCACTTTCAGTCTGTATGTGTCTCTAGGTCTGAAGTGGGTCTCTTGTAGACAGCATATATATGGGTCTTTTTTGGTATCCATTCAGCCAGTCTGTGTCTTTTGGTGGGAGCATTTAATCCATTTACATTTCAGGTAATTATCGATATGTATGTTCCTGTTCCCATTTTCTTAATTGTTTTGGGTTTGTTATTATAGGTCTTTTCCTTCTCTTGTGTTTCTTGCCTACAGAAGTTCCTTTAGCATTTGTTGTAAAGCTGGTTTAGTGGTGCTGAACTCTCTCGGCTTTTGCATCTGTAAAGGTTTTAATTTCTCCGTCAAATCTGAATTACATCCTTGCTGGGTAGTGTAATCTTGGTTGTAGATTTTTCTCCTTCATCAGTTTGAATATGTCCTGCCAGTCCCTTCTGGCTTGCAGAGTTTCTGCTGAAAGATCAGCTGTTAACCTTATGGGGATTCCCTTGTGTGTTATTTGTTGTTTTTCCCTTGCTGCTTTTAATATGTTTTCTTTGTATTTAGTTTTTGACAGTTTGATTAATATGTCTTGGCGTGTTCCTCCTTGGATTTATCCTGTATGGGACTCTCTGTGCTTCCTGGACTTGATTACCTATTTCCTTTCCCATATTAGGGAAGTTTTCAACTATAATCTCTTCAAATATTTTCTCAGTCCCTTTCTTTTTCTCTTCTTCTTCTGGAACCCCTATAATTCGAATGTTGGTACATTTGATGTTGTCCCAGAGGTCTCTGAGACTGTCCTCAGTTGTTTTCATTCTTTTTTCTTTATTCTGCTCTGCAGTAGTTATTTCCAATATTCTATCTTCCAGGTCACTTAGCGGTTCTTCTGCCTCAGTTATTCTGCTATTCATCCCTTCTAGAGTATTTTTTTTTTTTTTTTTTTTTTTTCAGTACGGGGGCCTCTCACTGCTGTGGCCTCTCCCGTTGCGGAGCACAGGCTCCGGACGCGCAGGCTCAGCAGCCATGGGTCACGGGCCCAGCCGCTCCGCGGCATGTGGGATCTTCCCGGACCGGGGCACGAACCAACGTCCCCTGCATCAGCAGGCGGACTCCCAACCACTGCGCCACCAGGGAAGCCCCCTTCTAGAGTATTTTTAGTTTCATTTATTGTGTTGCTCATCGTTGCTTGTTTCATCTTTAGTTCTTCTAGTTCCTTGTTAAATGTTTCTTGCATTTTCTCTATTCTATTTCCAATATTTTGGATCCTCTTTACTATCATTATTCTGAATTCTTTTTCAGGTAGACTGCCTATTTCCTCTTCATTTGTTAGATCTGGTTGTTTTTTATCTTGCTCCTTCATCTGCTGTTTTTTTTCCTGTCTTCTCATTTTGCTTATCTTAATGTGTTTGGGGTCTCCTTTTTGCAGGCTGCCGGTTCATAGTTCCCGTTGTTTTTGGTGTCTGTCCCCAGTGCCTAAAGTTGGTTTAGTGGGTTGTGTAGGCTTCCTGGTGTAGGGGACTAGTGCCTGTGTTCTGGTGGATGAGGCTGGACCTTGTCTTTCTGGTGGACAGGTCCACGTTTGATGGTGTGTTTTTGGGTGTCTCTGGCCTTATTATGATTTTAGGCAGCCTCTCTGCTAATGGGTGGGGTTGTGTTCCTGTCTTGCTAGTTGTTTGGCATAGGGTGTCTAGCACTTTATCTTGCTGGTCGTTGAATGAAACTGGGTGCTGGTGTTGAGGTGCAGATCTCTGGGAGATTGTCACCATTTGATATTACGTGGAGCTGGGAGGTCTCTTGTTGACCAGTGTCCTGAAGTTGGCTGTCCCACCTCAGAGGCACAGCACTGACTCCTGGCTGCAGCGCCAAGAAACTTTCATCCACACAGCTCAGAATAAAAGGGATAAAAAGTAGAAAGAAAGAAAGAAACAAAGAAAGAGAATAAAATAAAATAAAATAAAGTAAGGTAAAATAAAGTTATTAAAATAAAAAAATAATTATTAAGAAAAAAAATTTTTTTAAGAAAAAAAAAAAAAAAACGACGGATAGAACCCTAGGACAAATGGTGAAAGCAAAGCTATACAGACAAAATATCACACAGAAGCATACACATACACACTTACAAAAAGAGTAAAAGGGGAAAAAATAATAAATCTTGCTCTCAAAGTCCACCTCCTCAATTTGGGATGATTTGGTGTCTATTCAGGCATTCCACAGTTGCAGGATACATCAAGTTGATTGTGGAGATTTAATCCGCTGCTGCTGAGGCTGCTGGGAGAGATTTCCCTTTCTCTTCTTTGTTCTCACAGCTCCCAGGGCTCAGCTTTGGATTTGGTCCCGTCTCTGTGTGTAGGTCACTGGTGGGCGTCTGTTCTTCGCTCAGACATGACGGGGTTAAAGGAGCCGCTGATTCGGGGGCTCTGGCTCACTCAGGCCGAGGGGAGGGAGGGGTACGGATGCGGGGCGAGCCTGCAGCGGCAGAGGCCGGCGTGACATTGCACCAGCCTTAGGCGCTCCGTGCGTTCTCCCGGGGAAGTTGTCCCTGGATCGTGGGACCCTAGCAGTGGCGGGCTGCACAGGCTCCCCGGAAGGGAGGTGTGGAGAGTGACCTATGCTCGCACAGAGGCTTCTTGGTGGCGGCAGCAGCAGCCTTAGCATCTCCTGCCCGTCTCTGGGGTCCGCGCTTTTATCCGCGGCTCGTGCCGGTCTCTGGAGCTCCTTTAAACAGCGCTCTTAATCTCCTCTACTCGCGCACCAGGAAACAAAGAGGGAAGTAAAAGTCTCTTGCCTCTTCGGCAGGCCCAGACTTTTCCCCAGACTCCCTCCCAGCTAGCCGTGGTGCACTATCCCCCTGCAGGCTGTGTTCATGCCGCCAACCCCAGTCCTCTCCCTGCGCTCAGACCGAAGCCTGAGCCTCAACTCCCAGCCCCGCCCACCCCAGCGGTTGAGCAGACAAGCCTCTCGGGCTGGTGAGTGCCAGTCGGCACCCATCCTTTGTGCGGAGATCTCTCCGCTTTGCCCTCCACACCCCTGTTGCTGTGCTCTCCGCGATCCCGAAGCTTCCCCCTCCGCGCCACCAGTAGTCTCCGCCCGCTAAGGGGCTTCCTAGTGTGTAGAAACCTTTCCTCCTTCACGGCTCCCTCCCATTGGTACAGGTCCCGTCCCTATCCTTTTGTCTCTATTTATTCTTTTTTCTTTTGCCCTACCCAGGTACCTGGGGAGTTTCTTGCTTTTGGGAGGTCTGAGGTCTTCTGCCAGTGTTCAGTAGGTGTTCTGTAGGAGTTGTTCCACGTGTAGATGTATTTCTGGTTTATCTGTGGGGAGGAAGGTCATCTCCACATCTTACTCTTCTGCCATCTTCCCCCCTCCCCCTCATTGTAGTTCTGATTTGCATTTCCCTAATAATTAGCAATATTGAGTATTTTTTCATGTGCCTATTGGCCATCTGTATGTCTTCTTTGGAGAAATGTCTATATAGGTCTTCTTCCCAGTTTTTGCTTGGGTCGTTTATTTGATATTAAGCTGTATGAGTGGCTTGTATATTTTGGAAAGTAATCTTTGTCAGTAGCATCATTTGCAAATATTTTCAAATATTTGCAAAAAACTTTTCAAATTTAACTTCTGTTTTAATTTAATTTTTGGTTCTGAAGCATCTTATCTAATTTTGCATTAATATTAAGTTTTACGTGTGATGATATTACTTTTACCTGTTAAAGATGTTTATTTGACATATAATGTAATATGTTCCAATAAGTACTGTCCCACTTAAATACAGTAATAGCAGTAACTAAGTGTAAGAAGGCAACTACACTAAAATTTTCTACTTGTTAAATAATAATGAAGCCTTGTCACTAAAATGAAATTTATCGTATCAATGACTATGCTTTCCAAATTAATGTTTTGTAGTAACATAGGAGACAATTAAGACAAATACTCTAGAAAACCTGAAATGCTATAAGGCTGAGAAAACATACACTTGTTTAGTATACCTGAAGGTCAAGAGAAGTAAGTTTATTCACACACTAATAAACTCACTTGGTTCACAAAAAATGAGATGTTATCTTCTAGAATAAGAAGAAAATAGACAACAAATTAGTAAGAATAGCGAGACATACATAATTTTTGTTTATAATATTTGAAGTCATATAAAATATTAAAATAATATAAAGGAATGAAAATCCACTACAAATCTTATCTGAACTTCATCTTAGATATACATGCTGTAAGGAATGTGTTTGACTTAGGTAAAATTCTTGACAACCTGTAGGGTATATTAATATAGTTCAATTTGGAAGATAAGAATAAATTAATGATAATGACAGATATGGAATCAATTTATCAGAAATCCCAGTGTTCTTTACCAGCAAAAGTCATTTCTAGATATGGACCACGGCAAATGAGATTTTAAGGTAACCTACTGTCAGATGAAGACTTGCATTAGATTTCTTTAGGTCAAAGGAGACAAGAGAATTCCCCTGTTTGGTATATAAAGAATGGAAATTACTTTGAAGAACTGAATTTTTTGTTTATGAAAAAGAGATTTATGAAATATTTAGTAAAATAATTGAACCAAGACTAAACTTTATAGTTAATGACCTTATCTTTGCAGATAATCTATAGATGAGATAAAATTTAGAACTTGCTAAAACTATGAAATGGTAGGATTTCTTCATGCCATTTAATCTATGGAAATTCAAACTAATGTCTCATATTAAATGTTTCCAGTGTTTTCTAAAGTTCAAAGTATCATGCTCAAGAATTTTAAAATAGTTATATCAAGGATGCATGAGAGTAGCTGGATAATTTCATTTTTTCACCCATAGTCAAATACGGTGCTAAAATTTCAGAAATGGAGGAGACCATAGTGGGCATTTCAACAGCTAATTTTACAGACAAGAAAATTGAGGCCCAGAAAAGTTAACTAATGTTTGTGTTAGTTGGCCATGTCCTCAGCAGATTGTCTATTGCTGATAGTGACTCTCTTCCTTTTTATCACAAGTGCATATCACTTACCTATGATTAAAAAAAAAAAAAAAAAAAACTCCCCCTGGATAAGAGCTACTAAACAATTCTAATTACCAGTGGAACAAAAGTTTGCTGCATAGTCTGTTGTACCCCGTGGCTATGCTTGTGCCAGTTTCTTACCTAATGCACAGAAGATGGAGAATGGCTTTCCCTTCCAACTCCTGGGTGTGTTCCCATGCCAACATTATTGTCTAACTTGACTATTCCGTGTAGGTTTTCAATTAAGTTCGAGATCTGCAAGGATATAGATTTAAGGAATGAAGAATACAGGTGAAACTTCTAGGTATTTAAGATTTCATAATAGCTAAATAGTTTAGAACAAGGATAAAAATGAAACGGTGTATGCAAGTAAGAACTAAGAAGAAATTAGTTTGGAAACACTGAAGATATCCAACAAAAACACTATTTAGTTGGTTATCAACTACCTAGGTCAGAAGCACTGTGGAAAGTGCTGATCCCAATAGACGAGAAGATAAGAAAACTCAGGCCACATTTTAGGTCCTCGCAGCCATTTAAGTCAAGATTTATAGAGCCATTAGTTTTGAATAGGGGTTTCTCTTAAGGAATTTAGAATTAGGTAGGCCTGGATTCAAATCCCTTGTCTCCCTTTATCATTTGTGAAACCTCAGACAATATATTTTATAAATCCTGGGATTTAAAAAGAATGCTTGCATAATTATGAAATACTTCAAATACAACAGTACAGAATATAATATAGCAAATACTCATGTCCTTTCCCTTCATGTTTGACAAAAGTTAAAGTGTTTTTTGAATTTTTGATTGATTTATTTATAATGAATACAAATTCTCCCCCATCCCATTTATGTCTTGCCTTCCACAGAAATAAAATGCCCTGGAATTGGTCTGTATCCATAACATGTATGCAGTTATACAATTTTTTACTGTAGTAAAAAACACAACATAAAATTTATCATCTTAACCATTTTATTTTATTTTTTTATATTAATTTTTATTGGAGTATGGTTGCTTTACAATGTTGTGTTAGCCTCCACTACACAACAAAATGAATAAGCCGTATACATACAGATATTCCCTCCCTTTTGGGCTTCCCTCCCATCTAGGTTACCACAGTGCATTAAGTAGAGTTCCCTGTGCTATACAGTATGTTCCCATCAGTTGTCTACTTTATACATAGTATCAGTAATATATATGTGTCAATCCCAGTCTCGCAATTCCTCCCACCCCACCCCTTTCCCCCTTGGTATGCATACATTTGTCCTCTATGTCTGTGTCTCTATTTCTGCTTTGCATATAAGGTCATCTATGCCATTTTTCTAGGTTCCACATATATGCGTTATTATACGATATTTGCTTTTCTCTCTTTTGACTTACTTCACTCTGTATGACATTCTCTAGGTCCATCCATGTCTCTACAAATGACCCAATTTCATTATTTTTTATGGCTGAGTCATCTTAACCATTTTAATGTGTACAGTTTAATAGTGTTAAGTATATCCACATTGTTATGAAACAGATCTCTAAAATTTTTCATCTTGCAAATCTGAAACTCTTTACCCATTTTATCATGTAAGATAAGCTTCCAACTCTTACTTTTGTATATGAATGTCCAGTTTTCCCAACATTATTTGTTGAAGAGGCTGTCTTTTTCCCCATTGAGTGGTCTTGACATCCTTGGTGAGATCATTTGACCATATAAGTTAGGGTTTATTTCTGGGCTCTGTATTCTATTCCATTGGTCTATTTATCTGTCTTTATTCCAACACCACACTGTTTTGATTACTATAGTTTAGTAATATATTCTGAAATCAAAAAGTGTGTCTTTCAACTTTGTTATTCTTTTTCAAATTATTTTGGCTATTTGGAGTCCCTTGAGATTCCATATTAAGTTTGAGATTTTTAAAATTTCTGTAAAAAATGCCATTGGGATATTGAAAAGGATTGCATTGAATCTGTACATTGCTTTGGGTAGTATGGATATTTTAACATTATTTCTTCCAATCCATGCACATGAGATAGCTTTCTATTTATTTTTGTCTTCTTTAATTTCTTTCAGCATTGTTTTGAGGTTTTCAGTGTACAAGTCTTTCACCCCCTTGGTTAGATTTATTCCTAAGTATTTTATTCTTTTTGATGCTGTTGTGAGTGGAATTTTCTTAATTTCTTTTTTGGATAGTTAAATGATAGTGTGCAGAAACATAACTGATTTTCATATGTTGATTTTGTATCCTACAGCTATGCTGAATTTGTTTATTAGTTCTAACTTTTTTTGTGGAGTCTTTAGGGTTTTCTACATATAAAATCATGTCTACAAACAGGGATAATTTTACTTCTTTTCAGATTTGGATGTTTTTTTTCTTTCTTTTCTTGCCTAATCACTCTGGTTAGGACTACCAGTACTATGTTCAATAGAAGTGGCAAGAGTCAGCATCCTTGCCTTGTTCCAGATCTTAGAGGAAAAGCTTTAAGTTTCTCACTACTGAGTATATTAGCTGTGGGATTTTCATATATGGCCCTTATTGTATTGAGGTAAGTTCCTTCTATACTTAAATTGTTGACAGTTTTTATCATGAAAGGATGTTAAATTTTTTCAGATGCTTTTTCTGCATCTATTGAGATGATCATATGATTTTTGTCTATAATTCTGTTAATGATAGATAAAATATCACAATGATTGATTTGTGTATATTGAAACATCCTTAAATCCCAGGATAAATCCCTTTTGGTCATGGTGTATGATCATTTTAATGTACTGTTTGCTAATATTTTGTTGAAGATTTTTGCATCCATGTTCATCAGAGATATTGGTCTGTAGTTTTCTTGTTGGTATCTCTGCCTAGTTTGGTATCAGGGTGATGCTGGCCTCATAAAATGACTTTGGAAGTGTTCCCTTATCTTCTATTTTTTGGAAGAGTATAAGGATTGGTATTAACTATTTGAATATTTGGTAGAATTCACCTGTTAAGGTATCCAGTCCTGGGTTTTTCTTTGTTGGGAGGTTTTTGATTATTGACTCAATCTCCTTATTTTTTATTGGTCTGTTTGGACTTTCTGTTCCTTCTTGATTCAAACTTTATATGTTGTATATGTCTAGTACTTTATCCATTTTTTTCTAGGTTGTCTAATTTGTTGGCATACAATTACTAATAATAGTCCTTTTTGATCGTTTTTATTTCTATGCCATCAGTTGCAATGTTTGTAAAAGTTGTAAAGCATATAGCTTCTTAGCCCACCAATTTGCTGATGTCACCTTGTATTTACACATCATATATGTATATATGTATATGTATATATATATATATTTAGTGTTGTTTTTTATTTTGCATTTTACATAAATGTTATATCACACACACACAGATATCCTTCTGAAACATGCTTTTAAAACACATAATGTTTTTGAGATGTATCCATGTAAAATATATAGCTCTGGTTCATTTATTTTTTATTGTTTCATAGTATTCCATTATATGAATATGCAGCTATTTATTCAACCATCTTCCTGTTGATGGACATTTGTTTCCTGTCTGTCACTATTGCAAACAATATTACAATGAGAATGGTTCACATTTGTGACAGTTCTCTAGGTTATACAACAAAAAGTAGAATTGAAGAGACATGCATACATGTTTTCAAATATAGTAGATGTTCCCAAATTTCTCCCCCACAAGGAATACAATTTACACACCTGGGAGCAGAGTATGATAATTCCTCTTCTTCCACATCCTTACTAATTGGTATTTTGCATTCAATTGTTACGAATTTGAGGAGTATAATATGGTATCTTAATTTGCATTCACATCATTAATAATGAGATTGAGCCCATGTTACCTGGCTATTAGTATTTCCTATTCTATAAAATTCCTGGTATCACAAATTTTATAAGTATGAAATTTAGGGTTATATTTTCTCACTTAAAAGGTTATATCAGTGCTGTATGAGATGATATATATGTAACCCAAATATCTACAAGTTCTCCAATTTTCTGGATTCACTCTTTTTTTTTTCCTTTCCTTTCCTTTTCTTTCCTGCCCAGTCAAATTAACTTTATTCTCACATTTCTTATATTGTTGGACTATCATCTAGTGCCACAATATTTCTAAGGATTCCTGAGAAGAGCGCATATGTATGTGTGTATGTATGTGTGTATGTGTGTGTGTGTGTGTGTGTGTGTGTGTGTGTGTGTGTGTGTATGTCTGTGTGTGAGGTTTATATATGTGGAATAGTGTTCTGTTACTCTCTCCAAATTATTAATGAAAATTTGTTTCCAGATTCCTGGTGTCATTTTGCTTCCTGTATCTGCTACATAGTGTCTGGTCTATATCATTCTAATTATGGAAATTAATCTAATTAATCTCTTCTTTATTCTTAAAAGTGAGTTTATCAAAAGGCTGTTGTGTATTACCAAAATGTATGGGATGATTTGAAGAAGTGATAGGTAATTTTGGCCCAAAAGAGAAAATATCTAATGAAAGTTAGATATCACTGTTCCAAAAATTTTAGTGGCAGTTTCCTTCAACTGGGAAATGTAATGTACCTGCCCTTAGGTACAGGTCTGCTGACATTTTGCTAGACCCCAGAGCCACCTCTCACCTTCTTCTTTGATTATTCCTCTGATATTCTTTGAATTTCACTTTCAACTTTCTGAAAACAAATCCCAAATTATTGCTCTGCAGTGCACAGACTATATATTTGTTTGTGTCTGAAAACTCTCAGGTTATTGTGGGAGGAATAGTCTGGGTCAGGAACGGCTTAGGTTTCAACTGAAAGGGCCAATCATGAAGTTTTCTTAAAGCAAAATGTACAATCCAACCTGAATATATGCAGCCCCAAATCTCCGACACATTCAAAAAGTACTGGAAAAAAACAAAGAGATATAATATTTATTTGTACTAGAGGACTAAACCAGTACAGTAAGGCAAGAATAAGTATTATAAAGCATAAAGATGCATAAAGAGTAAAACTATCTATTAACAGACATTATGATTTTAATGTAAAAGTTCTATTAAAATATAATGTTTAAAGTTAAAAACATGACTCATGTAAATAATAAATACAAGTCAAACATTTATTCAACTCATTAATTAAAGAGGGATCCAGTAAGATGTTAACAGTGGTGCAAAAGGAAAAATGAGGAACAAAAATTTATATAGTCAAAGTCCTGCTAAGACAAATTTGCTAATAAATGCAAAACAGTTAATATCCTACATAAAAATAAACTGTGTTTATCTTTTCTACTGGTTAGAAATCAATTTCATCTTGCTGGATAAAATTAATGTGCATGCCATGAACAGGAATCACTTATGTTGCCGTCTGACAAGAATTATTTTAATTGTTATTATTTTTTCTACAAGGTAACTTCTACCTCTACAGAGATATAAAATAACTTAATGAATAGAATCAGTCAGAGGTACAGGCATACCTCATTTTATTGTGCTTTACTTTATTGCGCTTCACAGATACTACACTTTTTACAAACTGAAGTTTTCTGGCAACCCTGTACGCAGTTGAGCAAGTCTATTGGTGCCTTTTTTCCATCACCATTTGCTCATTTCACGTCTCAGTGTCACATTTTGATAATTCTTGCAACATTTCAATCATTATATTAATATGTTAATATAATAAATTATTAAATATAATATTCAATATAATATATAATATATTAATATTATCATATTTGTTATGGTGATCTGCATTGATGTTACTATTGTAATTGTTTTGGGGTGCCATGAACTGTATTCATATAAGATGGCAAATTTAATTGATAAATGTGTGTTCTGACTGCTACACCGACTGGCCTTTCCCCCAATTCTCTTCCTCTCCTCAGGCCTCCCTATTCCCTGAGACACAACAATATTGAAATTAGGCCAGTTAATAACCCCACAATGGCCTTTAAGTGCTCAAGTGAAAGGAAGAGTCACATGTCTGTCACTTTAAATCGAAAGCTAGAATGATTAAGCTTAGTGAGGAAGGCATGTAAAAAGCCAAGATAGGCCAAAAGCTCAGCCTCCTGGACCAAACAGTTAGCCAAGTTGTGAATGCAAAGGAAAAGTTCTTGAAGGAAATTTAAAGTGCTACTCTAGTGAGCACAGGAATGATAAGAAAGTGAAACGGGCTTATTGGCGATATGGAGAAAGATTTAATGGTTTAGATAGAAGATCAAACCAGCCACAACATTCCCTTAATCAAAGCCTAATCCAAAGGAAGTCCCTAACTCCCTTCAATTCTTTGAAGGCTGAGAGAGGTGAGGAAACTGCAGAAGAAAAGTTTGAAGCTAGTAGACATTTGCTCATGCGATTTAAGGAAAGAAGCTATCTCCATAACGTAACAGTACGAGGAAAAATAACAGATCCTGATGTTGAAGATGCAGCAAGTTTTCCAGAAGATCTAGCTGAGATAATTAGTGAAGTTGGCTACACTACACAACAGATTTTCAATGTAGATGAAAGAGCCTTCTATCGGAAGTAGATATCATCTAAGACTTTCATAGCTAGAGAGAAGTCAATGCCTGGCTTCAAAGCTTCAAAGGACAGGCTGACTCTCTTGTTAGGGGCTAATGCAGCTGGTGACTTTAGTTGAAGCCAGTGTTAATTTACCATTCTGAAAATCCTAGGGCCCTTAAGAATTGTGCTAAATCTACTACTCTGCCTATACTCTATAAATGGAACAACAGAGCCTGGATGACAGCACATCTGTTTATAACATGGTTTACTGACTAATTTAAGCCCACAGTTGAGATCTTCTGCTCAGACAAAAAAAAATTCCTTTCAAAGTATTACTGCTCATTGATAATACATGTGGTTTCCCAAGATCTCTGATGGGAATGGGCAAGGACATTAATGTTGTTTTCATGCCTGCTAACACAATATCCATTCTGCAGCCTATGGATGAAGGAGTAATTTTGGCTTTCTTATTATTTAAGAAATACATTTCATAAGGCTATAGCTGCCATAGATGGTGAATCTTCTGATGGATCTGGGCAAAGTAAATTGAAAACCTTCTGGAAAGGATTCAGCATCGTAGATGCCATTAAGAACATTCATGATTCATGGGAAGAGGTCAAAATATCAATGTTCATAGGAGTTTGGAAGAAGTTGATTCCATCCCTCATGGATGACTTGGAGGGGTTCAAGACTTCAGTGGAGAAAGTAACTGCAGATGTGGTGGAAATAGCAAGAGAACTAGAATTAGAAGTGGAGCCTGAAGATGTGACTGAATTGCTGCAATCTCATGATAAAATTTGAAAGGATAAGGAGTTGGTTCATATGGATGAGCAAAGAAAGTGGCTTCTTGAGATGGAAACTACTCCTGGTGAAAGTGCTGTGGAGATTTTCGAATGACAGCAAAGGATTTAGAATATCACTTAAACTTAGTTGATAAAGCAGCCGCAGGGTTTGAGAGGGTGGACTTCAATTTTGAAAGAAGTTCTTCTGTGGGTAAAGTGCTGTCAAATAGCACTGCATGCTACAGAGGAATCATTCATGAAAGGAAGAGTCAATTGATATGGCAAACTTTATTGTTGTCTTATATATAAATAATTTGTCCCAGCCACCCTAACCTTCAGCAACCACCACCCTGATCAGTCAGCAGCCATCAGCATCGAGGCAAGACCCTCTACCAGCAAAAAGATTACAACTTGCTGGAGGCTTAGATTATGGTTAGCATTTTTTATCAATAAAGTATTTTTTAATTAAGGTGTACATTTTTTAAACATAATTCTGTTGTACACTTAATAGAGTATATCATAGTATAAACATAACTTTTACAGGCACTGGGAAACCAAAAAATTCGTGTGACTTGTTTTATTGAGATACTCACTGTATTGCTGAGGTCTGGAGCTGAATCTGCAGTGCCTCTGAGGTCTGCCTGTACACTCACTTTAAACAGATAATCCCCAGAGGTTCTGCTAGACCAGGAATATGCAAACTCTAGCCCTTTGACCAAATCTGTTTTTATAAGTAAAGTTTTATTGTTACACAGCCATAATCTGTGTTGTACATAGTTGCTTTTGGAATACAGTGACATAGTTTGGTAGTTGTCACAGAGATTGTATGGCCCCAAACCTAAAATATTTACTACTTTACCTTTTACAGAAAAAAATTGCTGAGCCCTGCACAGGGCATTACACAGAACTCCATTGAAAAGACACCCAGTAATCTCTTTTGCCCATTTCCAAAATTTGGATGAATGTTTTTTAAAATCCTATGGATACTGAAATAGAGTGAAATTAGCAATCTTACAGCATACCAGTCAAAATTGAAAAAGTGTATGTCTATATAGTAACATAATAGAATTGGAAAATAAATATTAGGGACAGGAGGGTGAGTGTGGCTATAAAGGGGTAGCACAAGAGAGCCTTATGGTGATGGAACAGTTCTAGATCTTGACAGAGTTTATGGTTGCATGAATCAACATGTGATAAACCTGCATAGAACTACACACACGTACAAGTGCATGTAAAACTGGTGAAATCTTAATAAGCTCTGTGGATTATACCAATGTCACTTTCCTGGTTTTGATATTATTCTGCTATCATTATGCAAGATGTCACTATTGGGGGAAACTGGGAGAAGTGTACACAACTTCATGCATTTGTTTGAAAAGTCCTGTAAATCTATATTTCAAAGTAAAAACTATATATATGCTCACAAAAATCATAGTTTTCACAAAAAGAATTGTTCTCTTAGAATGTTCATAGCAGCTTTATTAGCAATAGCCAAAAATTGGAAACAACTCAAATATCCATCATCAGGAGAATGGATAAAGGTATTATAGTATATTCATATAATGGAATACTACTCAACAATGAAAAGAAATGAACTTCTGATACATGGAAAAACATCAGTGAATCACACAGATATTATGTTGGGGAAGAAGCTGAACTCAAATGTATCCATACTATATGATTCTATATATGATTTATGTAGTTCTAAAACAGGTTAAAAAATATAAAAAATGACATATGGTTGTCTTTAAGTGAAGGTGGTGTGGTGGGATTGACTTAGAAGGAGCATAAGGAAACTCCCTCAGAATATAGAAATATTCTGTATCTTGTTAAAGAGTAGGTTACACAAATGTAAATTTTACACACACATTCAAAAATAAGTATTAGATTAAAGTTAATAATTTTGCATTGTTGGTGGTATATTTTAGACTTGAGCTAATGAATAGATATTTTGAGCATAATGGAACCAGTGTTTTCACAGTAGAGAACAGAGGTACTAATATGCAAAGGGGGGATATTAGGACATACCTTGTAGTTTCTGATTGGCTTTCTGCATATTAGTGGATATATACCTCTGTTACCTCTATGGGCCTGGAAGCAATTCCACACCAATAGCAATGAGCACAACTAGGACCCAGATCTTTATTTATAAATTCCAGAAAATACAAGATGACCCTGGAATATCTCATTGTTCCAGAAAGTAAGGAAGTACCCAAAGAATGATGGAGACAATTCAGAATGACACTGAAGCTAGCTGGAAGTTTTTTCACTGGACAAATCTAGAATGATTTGAAAATCAAAAGTAATAATGAGATTACTAGTTTCTATCCCATTTAATAAAATAAGAATCTATGAATAAATACTGATAAAAATTAATCAGTTATTTAATAAGCCAGTGAGTGAGAAGGAAAAGCTCTTTCTTACAGTAGAATGCCATTAGAAAGAATGATTGAGTGAGGAACTCATCAATAAATGCTAAAATTACTGGGCAAAAGTTTGATGAAGAACAGGATATTTGCATAATTTCAACACATCTCTCCACAAATCATTAATTTTAAGTGAAAGAATAGTAAATTTATAGTGGAGAAACTTGGCATTCATTAAGTTAACTAAGTGATCAAAGTTATTATCACCAATTATGGAGCATATCAACATCGTGTACCTCCTGACATGATGCGCTGAGAAGGGTGTATCACCTCTGCAGTATTTCTTCCAAAGTACATAACTTGAATATATTCATGAGGACACATCCAACACAGCCCAATTTAGGAATATCCTACAAAATAATTGTCCCGTACTATTAAAAAATGTCAAGGTCAACAAAGATAAAGAAATACTGTGAGACTGTTTTAAATGAAAGGATCCATGACAAATAAATATACTGTTTGATCTTAATTGAATCCTGGAGTAGGAAAATTAGATATGAATATATAAATGTTCCTGGGACAATTGACATAATATGTTATAGTTATGGACAAGAATGATTGTGTTTTTAGGAAAAACATACTAAAATGTTTGGGGACAAAATAGTACAACATATCCATAGTGACTCCAGCTTGCTCTCAAACAGTTAAAAAACTAACCAACTTGGGCTTCCCTGGTGGCGCAGTGCTTGAGAGTCCGCCCGCCGATGCAGGGGACACGGCTTCGTGCCCCGGTCCGGGAGGATCCCACATGCCGCGGAGCGGCTGGGCCCGTGAGCCATGGCCGCTGGGCCTGCGCGTCCGGAGCCTATGCTCCGCAACAGGAGAGACCACAACAGTGAGAGGCCCGCATACCGCAAAAAATAAAAAACAAAACAAAACAAAAAAAAAACTAACTAACTAACTAAATGTGTGTGTGTGTGTGTGTGTGTGTGTGTGTGTGTGTAGGAGTGTGTGTGTGTGTGTGTGTGTGTGTGTGTATGTGTGTGTGTGTAGGAGGAGGGAGAGAGAGATTGTAAACAATCAGTGAATCTGGATAAAGAATATACAGGACTTCCTAAATACTATGTTCAATGCTTTTCTTTAAGTGTGAAATTATATAAAAATAAACAGTTACAAAAATACAATGTTTGCTTAGCTGTTCACAGATCATTTTTTTAAGGCATCAAACCTGTACCAATAGTTTGCAAATGGAAGAATGGGGAGAGAGTAGACACTGATTTCCTTCTGCCAGACAAAACCTGAGGCATTCTGATGTTTTTTCCTGATACATACATAAGGGATTTTGCACATAATAAGCACTTGAGTACATGTCAGCTATTGATATTATTATGGATCTTTAGCTACCAGATTTCTTTTCTGCTCTCATACAGTGGGCTGAAGTAAGTACTCTTTGCCTCCAGGCTCCTCATTTATCTCCTATGGAGAGTTATATGGTCTTCTTAAATTGTATCATCTCAGTGCTCCTGTTTGCTGAATAACAAACTGCCTCAAACTTAATGATATAAAACAATAAACATTTTATGTTCGTGGACACTAGTGGGTCAGGAATTAGGAAAGGACTAAAGACAAGGGAGAACAGCTTGTCTCTGCTGTATAATATGCGGGACCTCAAGTGGGAAGACTGACAGGCTGGCTGTGACTTGACATTGGGGACTGGGATCATTTGAGGGCTATTCACTCACATGTCGTGCACTGATGTGGAGGGCTTGGAAGATTGAGACGGTCCATGGGTGCACCTACGTGTGGCCTGTGTGGCTTGGTTTCCTCCCACAGTGGAGGACTCTGGGTAGTCAGACTTTATTTATGGTGGCTCAGGACTCCAGGCAGTAGTCTTCTGAGAACAAGGCGGAGGCTGCACTGCCTTTTCTGACCTTGCCTCAGAAGTCATGCAGGTCCTCTTCTGCAACATTCTTTTGATTACAAGAAAGTCAAAAGCCCACCTAGATTCAAGGGCAGTGTACATAGACCCCACCTCTCAATAGGTGGAGAATCAAATTTATATTGCAGAAAAGCAGGTGGGATGGGAATTATTGTTGCAGCCATTTTGGGAAAATACAGTCTATCACACCAAGTCTTTTTCATTTCAAGGAACCACTCATCTGCCTTTGACCCTTTACCTTTCTCATCATTTCCAACGATTTCCCCTTTAATTTTACAGAAAGAGTCCAGAAAAGCTGTTCTCTAAAAACTCACTGTACAATATCAATTGTAACTATATCAATCCTACAAAAATCAATCTCCAAAAATTTGGAAACAGAGTGTGACCAAAAGAATGTAGATATATTGAATGTATTATAGATGCATTCTTTTAAATTGGAAATATATTCCCATTCTACTGATATAAGAATCTCTGGGATGGGACTTGTGAATCTATCATTTAAAAGCCTTTCTAGCATCACCTGGGATCTTATTAGAAATGCAGAATCAGAATCTGCATTTTAACAAGATCCCCAGGAAATGGGTATGCACTTGAAAATTTGTGACTCTCGGCTTAATTCTGACGATCTTCCAGGTGTGGAAGCCAATTTCTTTAAAAGCAGTGTTTATCAGAATGTGGTTGACCAGGACCACCTGCAGCAGAATCATTTACTGAAGCTCTAGAAGTTGAGGACATGGAAACTGCATTTTATTAAAGTCCTCTCCCCCCACCCCAAGTGATTCTTATGCTAACTGAGGTTGGAGAACCACTTCTCTTAAGCAGTGTTCTTGGTGTGGACATCACACCAGCAGCATTAGTATCACCTAGGAACTTAGAAATGCACATTCTCTTTTAAAAAATTTTATTGAAGTACAGTTGATTTACAATGCTGTGTTAATTTCTGCTGTACAGCAAAGTGATTCAGTTATAAATACATATACATTCTTTTTCTTACTTTTACATTATGGTTTCTCACAGGATATTGAATCTAGTTCCCTGTGCTATACAGTAGAACTTTGTTGTTTATCCATTCTCTATATAATAGTTTGCATCTGCTACTCCCAAACTCCCAGTCCATCCCTCCCCTACCCCTGACCCGCTTGGCAACCACAAGTCTGTTCTCTATGTCTGTGAGTCTGTTTCTGTTTCATAGGTATGTTCATTTGTGTTGTATTTTAGATTCCACATATAAGTGATACTATATGGTATTTGTCTTTCTCTGTCTGACTTACTTCGCTTAGTATGCTAATCTCTAGGTCCATCCATGTTGCTGCAACTGACATGAAATGCACAATCTTGGGTGCTATTCCAGACCCACTGGATCCGAAACTCTAGGGGTGGGGCTCGGCAATCTGTGTTTTAGCAAGCCCACTGGATGAATCTCATGCACTCTAATCTGAGAACTACCAAGTCTAGGCAAAGTACCCAGAAATAGCTAACATCAGATTATTAACTTACCAGACCCAGGTTTGTGTTGCTGACACTAAAGGATTTCACTCAGTTTTCCAAACCTTGTTCATTACTTTAGCTAAAAATTATGAAAAATTATTTTATATCATGTCAGTGCTTTTATAGGGAAACATATCTATTGTCATTTTTACATTTTGGCCAAGTGCTTTCATTTAAATTTCCAGGTACAGCTTTGGTGTTTCCAATTTGTCACATGCACTTCATCAATATTAAATAGCATAGAATATTGCACGTAGCCCATTTCTTTCATACCATTTACCATTACAGATGAGTGACAAGTATAGCCCTTTCAAATCATATGCAAGTGACTGGTAGCCCACCTGTATCTGTTGTCTACCAACTATTTAGTTGTCACGGGTATAACAGCATGTCTGATGGCCCGAATAGACCCAGTATTAATGAAAAGGAACACCTGGGCAGAACAGAGTCTCTGACTCTTGCCCCATAAGTTGAAACAGCTGTGATGTACAGCCTGCCAAGAAAAGGTCAAGAAGGGCAAGCAAGCTTTGTAAGAAAGAAAAAAATAAAAAGAGGACACAACTTATGCTCCTCTAAGTAAGCTGGTCCCACTGGATATGGAGAATGACTGTAAAAAGGCCCAAGAGGTGTCTCTGGGGAGTTGGTTTAAAAAGAAATGCAACACTCTGAAGACATGAAATATATTTTTGAGGAGAGGAGATCCTGCCTCTGTCCCCACTGCATATGTAGCTATGACATCATTATAATACTTGTGGTATACCACATTTCAAGGTTTTATAGAATTGTCACTGTCCTGCATTACAGTGTATATAGATAACCAGCTGTGAGTTTGCTGTGTGGCTGATAGCTGGTATTGTATGCAAAGTTCTGCATGATGGATATGTCTCGGATGAAATACATTATTTGGAGATTTGATAGAAAACTGAGTTGCAGCAGTGTGAGATGGTCTAGATATGGTTGTTACATCAAAATGAAAGGGATGGTAAGATATCCATTTTGTAAAAGTAGATGTATGTGCACTGAAAACAGACTGGAAGGAAATATAGCCAGATGTGAGTAATAGTTATGTCTGGGTGGTCAGATTACGTTAATTTAATCTCTCTACTTGTCTGCTTTTCCAAGTTATCTATAATAAAAATGTATGACTAGGTGTTACTTTTACAGTATAATTTTATAAGATGACTTAGTTTTGCTTAATGAAAAAGGGCACTGAAAAGGTATACATTTCACTACTGCTAAATCAGATGCAGTGCCTTCTCTGGTGTAGTGTGGTCTTGGACCAGTAGCAACAACATCACTTGGAATGTTAGAAATGCACCCAAGTCCTACTGAATCAGAATCTTCAATTTTACGAGATTCCCAGGTGATGTCTGTGCACAAAAATTTTGGAGAAGCATTGCGGTAGTGCATTAGTCTCATTAGCCTTAGGAGAGAGAAACATCCATGCTAAAATGTTAAATTCCTATATCAGGTATTGCATTCAGATAGACTCTACTGAAAGTAGAATTTTCAAATTGAGTCAGGCTCCTTAATTTAAATGTTACATATGCATAAGATGTATAGGTAAAGAAATTAAAGAATCTATAGTAGAGAAAATTTATTAAGGAGGGAAAATGAGACCAAATGCAGCTTATTTCTCATTTGGTTTTCTTTCTCACTAACATCACTTTGTATTGCAATGGTTCAGCACCTGGAGATAAAGTTTGCTGCCAACCAAAAGTAATAGTAAGCTTATGTAAATGTCAGGAATTCCCATAGTGCCCTCCTTTCTGCAGTTTCAGGGAAAATATCTTGTGCAAAAGCTTGGATTGTAATTATTACAGCTGGTGGGTTTTTCTAATGCCACAGCCATTCAAGAATCATTTATAATTGGTAATGTACTTATTACCAAAGTGTGAAGCACAGCAGGTCCAGATTCCTGTTTTTTTGGTACGATTTACGCCTCTATTCTTTCTCTTTTTACGCTCTTCTGTAAGCTCTTATCAAATGTAATGTATTTCATTTTTTCTGAATATTTCCGAATATATTATTTAGTAAACACTTCAGAATCCAAATAGGTGATAGAATATATATGCAGTTTTAAAGATCCCAGTTTACAAATGCATCCAGTATTTACATAGGTTGTTAGAAAAGAAAGGTGTATTGCTACTTCTGACTTTTTTAGTAGATAGTTACTTATACTGCTTCCTCTCCTGCATCCCCCATTCTGTGTGTGAGTGTGTTTCTGTGTTTGACTAATGAGAGAAACAGAAGGAAAGCAGCATGATGTGTAGCCTAATACAGTGTTTCTCCAATTTAATGTGAAAGTGAAGCACCTGGGAATTGTGTTAAAGTGCAGATCCGGAATATTTCCTTAGCAAGATCAGAGAGGAAAGAACCCAGACTTCAGAGGCAAAAAAAGACCAAAAAACAAAAAAAACCTCAAAAAACAAAAACCCCACAAAACTTAGCCCAGATAAGTGATCTTGTGTAAGTTACTTCAATTCTATGATTACTTTAACTTGGATTTCATCATCTGTAAAACGGGGCTAAAAATTGTGAGGATTCAATAAACAAAATAACGCTTATAAAGCACCTGACACATAGGAGAAACTCAACAGATAGTAGTCATTGTATTATTGCCATTAGATGAATGGTCTGGCATTTCCAAAAGACTGAAGGTAAAGAGGTGTCAAATGAAACACCTAACGTATGTCATGATGTGAAATCTCAAGCTTGCTTATGTCTGATCCTTTTCTGCTCCTTTAACTGCAAGAATATCCCCCTGGGCCATGAACTGACAGAGAAGAAAAATGGGACGTTTATATCATTTCAGCAATCCCAACTTCAGTCCAGAGCCTGGATTGCATCACTATCAGTTTTGGATATCATTTTTTTGCAGGATCTTAGTTCCCTGACAAGGGATTGAACCTGTGCCCCCTGCAGTGGAAGCATTGAGTCCTAACCACTGGACGACCAGGGAATTCCCTTGGGTATCATTTTTGTTCTTGCCTTAGTAATGAATAGTAGTGTTGGGCTGCACCCCACAGGACTACAAGGCCTGTACTTGTGCAGCTTCAAGACCTAAGAGAGATCCCAGAGTCAGCAAGAGACATAAATGGTTTAATGGATGGGGGAGCTTACACATCTGAAGCAAGGTCCTGGAGCAACACACCCCACCATGTGTGATGGATGGCAGGCAGGACACAGGGACAGTCTTCACTCTGAGGTGGTGGGGAGCGGAGATTACCAGTTATAGGGGAATTGATGTCAGGTGGGCTCATTAGTTACCAGGGAAACCAGTAAAGGGGCATGCCCCTCATCACCCCTTTGATAAAAACAATCATTAGCTGGGGCCTGGGGCAAGTACGTAGGAAGGTCAGTCATGTGCATAAGATATAGGTAAAGCAGGCACTGGTCAGGCAGGGGATATACAGAGAGCAAGAGAACAGCCAACTTGAGCGGCCTGACCATACAGGTAGCACCTAATCTTTCAGACTTCATAGACTTTTTATTTTCTTGGTTATAACCTCACATCATTTTGTCTTTTAATTTTGTTCTTTTTGTTTCTTTGTTTTGGATAAAAATTGGAATTCTCCCTCCAGCTAAGTTGCCTTAAGCTTCCTTGCAATTCCAGAAACACTCCAGTTCTAACTCCAGCTAATCCTATGACAGTCCTTGGGTTTACCCCAGTCCTTGGAGAGAGAACCAGATTGTTTTAGACCTGCCAATAAAAATATTGAAATGAATTTGAACAGATTTATTAGTCAAATATTCTAGCCTCTGATTGCACATGGAGATCCCCACACAAAATTCCCTGCACATCCACAAAATTATTCCCTCATGCATACTGTTTATATTATACTAGAATGACACACTCAACAGACAGTAAGGGTAAGAAAGGGAATCCCAGCCTTGTGTGTTGGTGTTTGTTTCCTAGGAGTTCCATTTCCTTGTATAGATTTTATACAATACAAGGTTAGTTCGCAGGTACCCTTCACACGTCGAGGTGTTCTGAGTTAAAACTGTACTTTTTTCTGTGAAAAATGCCCTTGGTAATTTGATAGGGATTGCATTGAATCTGTAGATTGCTTTGGGTAGTATATTCATTTTCACAATTTTGAGTCTTCCAATCCAAGGACCTGGTAGATCTCTCCATCTGTTTGTGTTGTCTTTGATTTCTTTCATCAGTATCTTATAGCTTTCTGCGTACAGGTCTTTTGCCTCCTTAGCCAGGTTTATTCCTAGGTATTTTATTCTTTTTGTTGCAGTGGTAAATGGGATCGTTTCCTTAACTTCTCTTTCTGATTTTTCATTGTTAGTGTATAGGAATGCAAGAGATTGCTGTGTATTAATTTTGTATCCTGCAACTTTACCAAATTCATTGATTAGCTCTAGTAGTTAAAAAAATCTACAAACAATAAACATTGAAGAGGGTGTGGAGAAAAGGGAACCCTCTTATACTGTCGGTGGGGATGTAAATTGATACAGCCACTGTGGAGAACAGTATGGAGTTTCCTTAAAAAACTAAAAATCGAACTACCATACGACCCAGCAATCCCACTACTGGGCATATACCCTGAGAAAACCATAATTCAAAAAATACATGTACCGCAATATTCACTGCAGCACTATTTACAATAGCCAGGACATGGAAGCAGCCTAAATGTCCATCAACAGAGGAATGGATAAAGAAGATGTGGTACATATATACAACAGAATATTACTCATCCATAAGAAGGAATGAAATTATGCCATATGCAGAGATGTAGATGGACCTAGAGTCTGTCATACAGCGTGAAGTAAGTCAGAAAGAGAAAAAAAAAATCGTATATTAATGCATATATGTGGAATCTAGAAAAATGGCACAGATGAACCTAAAGCAGAAATAGAGACACAGATGTAGAGAACAAACGTATGGACACCAAGGGGGGAAAGGGGGTGGGGGGCGGTGGGATGAATTGGGAGATTGGGATTGACATATATACACTACTATGTATAAAAGACATAATGAGAACCTACTGTATAGCACAGGGAACTCTACTCAATGCTCTGTGGTGACCTAAATGGGAAGGAAATCCAAAAAAGAGGGGATATATGTATGCGTATAGCTGATTCACTTTGCTGTACAGCAGAAACTAACACAACATTATAAAGCAACTATACTCCAATAAAAATTGTTTTAAAAATGGTACTCTTTTCTTAGTCATAGTTGAATGTATGATTTCTACTTTGACATCTAACCTTCAGTGAATGATTCGGAAATATCACCAGCTGGGTATTCATTAGGTCCAGAATGACTAGTTGGACTTATTTTTCTTAGCTCTCTTTGAACTTATTCCTGTAAGTAGTGTTAAAACTTTTCTCACACTTGTCCTATTTTCTGGCAAACTCAAAGTCACATTTTTCATTTTCCATAGTCACTTACACATATAACTCATCAGTTTCGTTTTATTTCTGCTTGACTTACTGGCATAAAGTTATCATTCATGTACAATTATTATGGTGTATCTATTCAAAACTTATCACAGCTTAATAAATCACCAGTGTAAACATCACTAATATTATCAATACTAATGCAATTGCAATTGCATTATTGCTAATCATGGACACTATTATTAATATACAGGCATACCTTGTTTTATTGTGCCTTGCTTTATTGTAATTCGCAGATACTGCAGTTTTTACAGAGTGAAGGTTTGTGGCAACTCTGTGTCTATTACAAGTCTATCAGTGCCATTTTTCCAACAGCATTTGCTCACTTCATGTCTATGTGTCACATTTTGCTAATTCTCATAATATTTGAAACCTTTTCATTATTATTATACTTTTTATGGTGATCTATGACCAGTGATCTTTGATATTACTACTGGAAAAAGGTTATGATCTGCTGAAGGCTCAGATGATAGCAATTTTTAGCAATAACGTATTTTTTAATTAATGTATGAACATTTTTTAGACATCGTGCTATTGCACACTTAATAGACTACAGTATAGTGTAAACATAGATTTTATATATATACCAAGAAACCATAAAATTCATGTGACTTGCTTTATTGAGATATTTGCTTTATTGTGGTGGTCTGGAACTAAACCTGCAATACCTCCAAGGTATGCCTGTACTGTTATGATTAATAATGCATGATACCTTATGGTGTGAAATACTCAGAGTATAGATTTTAATCATATTGTGAACGTATGTATTTTTTTTCTAAAAATTGTTTCAAACATTAACAGTTTTATTCCAGTATAAATTTTATGGTCAGTTTTGACTGATAAATGTTTATTGAGCATCTACTATGTTTAAGGTCCAGAGCTAGATACCAAGGGTATGTAGTTATATGAAAGTTTAGGCCTTTGAGGAACTTGTAGCCTAGTTGGGAAGACAAAGCACATTAAAAGTCAGAAAATCCGTGGGTGGAAAAAGTCCCTGTCTTAGTCTGCACAATGTGCTTTAATAAAATACCATAGAGTGAGTGATTGAACAACCTACATTTATTTCTCAGAGTTCTGGAAGCTGGGAAGTCAAAGACCAAGGGCCAGCAGAATTGGTGTCAGGTGACAGCCCACTTTCTGGTTTGTAGACAGCCAGCCTTCTCACTAGGGACCAACATGATCTTTCCTAGGTGTGTGCTCATGGGGTGGGGGCGGTAAAAGAGAGAGAGAGAGAGAGAGAGAGAACTGTCTTCCTTTTCTTATAATCCCATCATGTGGCTCCCACCCTCATGGCCTAAACTAATATTCATTACATCCCAAAGGCCCCACCAAATACCACCACATTGGGGGATAGGCCTTCAACACATGAATTTTCAAGGGACACATTTAGCTCATAATAATCCATAACATTTATCTTGCCTATCTGATCCTTAAGTCCTCTCTACAACCCCATAAAATAGTCACACCGTCTCTTATTAAATATTTCCAATAGCAGGGACTTCATTATCTCCTGAGGTAGCAGCTGATTCTGTGTTAAATCAGTTCTGACTATTAGAAATTTCTTTTTCGACTTGAGTTGAAAGTGATCCCCCATAGTTTTTGACCATTGGCCTGATTCTATCTTTTGGACCCTATAGAACCATTCTATTTGCTCGCCATACAGGAGTACTTAGAGTAGTCAAAAACAATTAGCCTATTGCCTCTTGCAATAGCTTCTCTTCTCCAAGATAAACATCCCTAGATTCCTCGGAAATTCATTCTGTGCAAAGTCATGGTTTTTAATTTTTCTTAATCTCCTGGATGCTGGCCTTTCTACATGCACATAATTTTAAATAATAATATGATATTGTATACATTAAGTGCCTAATAAGTAATTCAGACAATGAGAGTTATAGGAGTTCAGAGAGAATATTAACTGAGGGCCAAGTGATTGGGCAGGGTTTAGTGGATGAAATCATTCTTGCACTGGTTCTTAGAAACATGAAGATGAGAGAGGGTAATGTGAAAAAAAGGCCCCAAAGCTGCATTGTATGTGGCTACTTCAGGAACCATGTTCAGATCAGTTTATCTCAACTGGGTGCCGAGTATAGGCACTGAATCATTCCAGTGAAATCCATTTAAAAAACATCTGTACCAAAGTTTGATTAATTTTTGTCCTATATCCTCCGTAACAAATAATAGCCAATTTTTATGCATTTCCATGTAAAGCAAGAGGCAAGTGTATTTGAATTTCAGTAACTTACCTCAGTTTTAAGAACACCTCATGAAAGTTTTAAATGGATTATTTTGAGTGGGCTGATTTCCTTGTGATGTGATGTGCTACGGAGAGACCTCCCCTGCCATGAATTAGATGCTTCTAAAGCAGGAGGTTCTGATGAAAACACCGAATTATCTAAGCTTTGGTTTCAATGGAGTCCAGTCAATCGAAGACCCAAACATATGTAACATATTCTGTGAAACTTTCACTGACTCTCACAGGCTGGAAGTAAAAAGTACTAAGGAAAGAAAAGAGAACATGGGGTCAGGATGAGTAAGGACACATTGGTGTACTTACGGGATAAGCTGTGGGTAGGATACATGTTTTCTGCTATACATATATATATATATGTTCCTGTTATATATATATATATATATAAAACAGTTCCCTGTGCTGTACAGTAGGACTTTGTTGTTTATCCGTCCTATATATACTAGTTTGCATCTGCTAATCCCAAACTGCCAGTTCTTCCTTCCCCCATCCCTCCTCCCCCTTGGCAACCACAAGTCTGTTCTCTATGTTCGTGAGTCTGTTTCTGTCTCATAACTATGTTCCTTTGTGTCGTATTTTAGATTCCACATATAAGTGATATCATATGGTATTTGGATTTCTTACTTCACTTAGTATGCTAATCTCTAGGTCCATCCATGTTGCTGCAAATGGCATTATTTCATTTTTCATGACTGAGTAGTATTCCATTGTATATATGTACCACATCTTCTTTATCCATTCATCTGTTGATGGACATTTAGGTTGTTTCCATGTCTTGCTTATGGTAAATAGTGCTGCTATGAACATTGGGGTGCGTGTATCTTTTTTTTTTAATATAAATTTATTTAGTTTATTTTTTGGCTGCATTAGGTCTTTGTTGCTGTGCATGGGTTTTCTCCAGTTGCAGCGAGCAGGGGCTACTCTTCATTGTAGTGCGTGGGCTTCTCATTGTGTTGGCTTCTCTTGTTGCGGAGCACGGAATCCTGGTGCACAGGCTTCAGTAGCTGTGGCACGCAGGCTCAGTAGTTGTGGCTCACGGGCTCTAGAGCGCAGGCTCAGTAGTTATGGCACACGGGCTTAGTTGCTCTGCGGCACGTGGGATCTTCCCGGACCAGGGATCAAAGCCTTGTCCCCTGCATTAGCAAGCAGATTCTTAACCACTGCACCACCAGAGAAGTCCCAGAGTGCATGTATCTTTTTGAATTGTAGTTTTGTCTGGGTATATGCCCAGGAATGGGACTGCTGAATCATATGGTAACTCTATTTTTAGTTTTTTGAGGAAACTTCATACTGCTTTCCTTAGCAGCTGCACCAATTTACATTCCTACCAACCGTGTAAGAGGGTTCCCTGGTGAACTATTTGAATGAAACCCTAAGAAGTAGCTTGTCAGAAGGGCCAAGTCTAGGTACTGATATTGTGTGAAAGATCTCATAATAAATCTCTTCCTATAGCTTGAAAACATTTATTCATTACTTATGAAATAATAACTGACCATCTCGTGTGTCAGAAACCTAACAAACCCTGGAGAAGTGAACCAAAACAGACAATCCCTCTCTTCGAGGTCCTCATGATTGAGGCTGAGAGACAGACATCAATGTCATAATTATGTGCAGAACCATCTGTTAACCTAACTGTTCCAAGGAAAAAGAAGAGGTGCTATGAGAATAACATGGTGTGTGTCCTTTGTGTGTTCTGTGTAGTCCCTACTGTACCTAGAGACACCAGCCAGTTGCTGCTACAGGCCTCGATGAGGTGACCCTCAATTTGCTGCTGCTTTTTTTTTTTCCTCATTTGAGGTTGTGATTAAATTTATTTATTTATATTTATTTAGTTTTTTACACCTTTTTTGGAATATAATTGCATTACGTTGTATTAGTTTCTGCTGTATAACAAAGTGAATCAACTATATGTATACCTATATCCCCATATCCCCTCCCTCCCACCCTCCCTATCCCACCCCTCTAGGTGGTCACAAAGCAAGGAGCTGATCTACCTGTGCTATGTGGCTGCTTCCCACTACCTACCTATTTGGTAGTGTATATATGTCCATGCCACTCTCTCACTTCATCCCAGCTTCCCCTTCCCCCTCCCTGTGTCCTCAAGTTCATTCTCTGCATCTGTATCTTTATTCCTGTCCTGACCCTAGGTTCTTCAGAACCACTTTTTTTTAGATTCCATATATATGTGTTAGCATATAGTATTTGTTTTTCTCTTTCTGACTTCCCTCTGTATGACAGACTCTAGGTCCATCCACCTCACTGCAAGTAACTCAATTTTGTTTCTTTTTATGGCTGAGTAATATTCCATTGTATATATGTGCCACATCTTCTTTATCCATTCATCTGTCGATGGACACTTAGGTTGCTTCCATGTCCTGGCTATTGTAAATAGTGCTGCTATGAACATTGGGGTGCATGTCTCTTTCTGAATTATGGTTTTCTCTGGATATATGCCCAGGAGTGGGATTGCTGGGTCATATGGTAGTTCTATTTTTAGTTTTTTAAGGAACCTCCATAGTGTTCTCCATAGTGGCTGTATCAATTTACATTCCCATCAACAGTGCAAGAGGGTTCCTTTTTCTCCACACCCTTTCCAGCATTTATTGTTTCTAGATTTTTTTTTTTTTTTTTTTTTTTTTTTTTTGCTGTACGCGGGCCTCTCACTGTTGTGGCCTTTCCCGTTGCAGAGCACAGGCTCCGGACGCACAGGCTCAGCGGCCATGGCTCACAGGCCTAGCCGCTCCACGTCATGTGGGATCTTCCTGGACTGGGCACGAACCCACGTCCCCTGCATCGGCAGGCAGACTCTCAACCACTGCGCCACCAGGGAAGCCCCTAGATATTTTGATTATGGCCATTCTGACCAGTATGAGGTGATACCTCATTGTGGTTTTGATTTACATTTCTCTGATGATTAGTGATGTTGAGCGTGCTTTCATGTGTTTGTTGGCAATCTGTATATCTTCTTTGGAGAAATGTCTATTTAGGTCTCTGCCCATTTTTGGATTGCGTTGTTTGTTTTTTTGATATTGAGCTGCATGAGCTGCTTATATATTTTGGAGATACAATCTACAGATTCAGTGCAATCCCTATCAAACTACCAATGGCATTTTTCACAGAACTAGAACAAAAAATTTTACAATTTGTATGGAAACACAAAAGACCCTGAGTAGCCAAAGCAATCTGGAAAAAGAAAAACGGAGCTGGAGGAATCAGGCTCCCACATTTAAGATTATACTACCAAGCTACAGTAATCAAGACAGTATGATACTGGAACAAAAACAGAAATATAGATCAATGGACCAGGATAGAAATCCCAGAGATAAACCCATGCACATATGGTCACCTTATCTTTGACAAAGGAGGCAAGAATATACAATGGCAAAAAGACAGCCTCTTCAGTAAGTGGTGCTGGGAAAACTGGACATTTACATGTAAAAGAATGAAATTAGAACACTTCCTCACACCATACACAAAAATAAACTCAAAATGGATTAAAGACCTAATGTAAGGCCAGACACTATAAAACTCTTAGAGGGAAACATAGGCAGAACACTCTATGACATAAATCACAGCAATATCCTTTTTGCTCCACCTCCTAGAGTAATGGAAATAAAAACAAAAATAAACAATGGAACCTAATGAAACTTAAAAGCTTTTGCACAGCAAAGGAAACCATAAACAATATGAAAAGACAACCCTCAGAATGGGAGAAAATATTTGCAAATGAAGCAACTGACAATGGCTGCTTCTTTATTTGGGCCCTCACAACACTCAAGTCAAATCATGCTTAATTTATGACAATTACTGGATGTCGGTTTAGTTAGCTGTTTATACATCTGTCTCCCCAAGTAGAATGAGAGCGCTTGGCGGGACACTCATTCATCCCAGCCCTATATCCCTAGCCCATTGTTTGGCACCCAGTAAAGTTTCAATAAATGTTAGCCGGAGGACTAAAATCCTGCTGCAGTATAGTTCAGCTTAAAATTGTATCCTGAACCAGCATTTTTTCCACAAATAGTGCAGAACCACAAGACCTCTTTATGTCAATTATGTTCTCATTTTCCTGTATATCCAATGGTACTATTTTATTATAGAACGAAACTTTGTAAGTTCCATTCTTTTTAACTCTATGCTCAATTTCAAAGTATGTGATTGAAGCTCAATTAGAGATCTATAAATCAAAAAACGTTTAAAGACATTATTTAGAAAATCAGCAACCTTGCATTAGAGACTCAAGTTCACTGAATTATTGGTTTGGGAGCAAAGCTTTAAAATGCCAAATAAATCCCGAGTGTCTTCAGTGAATGTATAGGGCAGATTGTGATGTTGCTAAATATAAACTTGATTGGGACTGTGGTGATGTGTTTGAAACATTTCCACCATGATTATCTTTCTTTTTTGGGGGGGGGAAGTGGGTTAATTGCTTTTAATAGGCATCCAGTTTACTGCTTTATCAGCCCTTTTGCTTCTCAGTTTTACTACTAACACTTCTGCTAAAACTCTTTCCAGAGGCTAAAATATGTCTGCATACATCCAGTATATTTAACGTATACCACAGGATGAGATTAGGATATTACAGAAGCAGGACTGTGAAAAGAATTTAGAAAAGTAAATTTTTTCTGGTTGGCCTGCCTTAATAAATATGGGTAACTCAGTAGATGATTGTACTGCAATAGTATGCTAAAAGATAACTCTGAGTCAGGCAGTGACGCAGGCTATGAGACTCTTGACCGTCATGATGGAGACCTCAATTCATTAGCCAACTGAATTCAGTCAAGGAAAGAATAGACTCCCACAAGAGCAAAATTCTCCTTAATGAGCTGTTAATTGTTTACAGGCAACGGAAGTTGCCTGATGATATTTCTTCTAATTTTACTAACGTATTCCTGGCTCTGCTGCTCTGATGGCCTCAGGCAAACTCTATCATAAAAATGCAGGTGTGCTTAGCAGGTATAATAAAAGTGCAGATGTGCATAGCAGGTTTGTCGGTTGATATGCTCATATCAGCTTAAAAGGACTTCACATTTCTATAAATTAAGAAATGAATCACTACTGCACTGATTCTCTGATTGCCCTCTCTTCATCATTTTCTCTGCAGGCCCAGACTGACTAGGCTATTTTACAGGAGTTGGAGATCACTCACTAACCTACATTACTTTGTCTCGCAGATGGCATCATTTTATCTTATGCACAAAGAGACTGACAAGTGACATTGTTGCATTGATTTTATTGTATTAGGCTATGGAGAGCACTGGATGTGATGAATATGTTATCTGGGACCAGAGTTTGCATCTGGGACTTGGCGCTCTGGTAGGATAGAGGGAGATATTTAAAAGGGCATATAGAGGGTGGAAAAGGAGAAGTTAAGAGAGAGTGTTCTCCTCCTATAAGCAAGATATTATTTTCTATACATCAGGGAATACTGAAGACCCATAGATGGTTCTCAGGCTAATCTAGTCATTTGGCAGTGAAAAGTGGTTTTTAAACTGTGCTAAGACTGTTGACCCAAGGTTTTTCAATTCCTGCCCATAGTTACAGACTTGCTGGTAATTTTCATTAACCAAGGGACCTAAGGATGCTGTAGGGCTGAGCTGATGATTGGCTTCTTGCCAATGCTGAAATGATAAAGCAGCAAATTCCACTATTAAGTCAAATATGAGATAAGAATCCTCTAAAATGTATATGTGTGTGTGTGAGTGAGTGTGTGTGTGAGTGTGTGTGTGCATGTGTGTGTTTATATGTATGCTTTTCTTTAGTGGTGGCCCCTGCTTGCAAGTGTGGAAGGAGTGGGAGTATGTGGAAATTCAGAAGAAATACAAGTTTTATCTGATCATGTAGGATGAGTCAAGAATAATTTTGTACTTTCTTCTGACATATTCAGGGGAAAGAAAACTGTCAACTGGGTAGAATCCTCTGTCTATTTCTTCTGTCAGAAAGCTATATTTTTTGTTATAGGTACCTGCTGTTGTGAGAATGGAATTATCAAACTTCTTTTTATATGAAAAGGGCTCATTACACTCAGCAAAGCATGCAAATACCAGTGTAATTTACTATCATAGCCAATAATGAAGTGTTATTTTAAGGAATTTAATGCCACCTGTTAAAACTCAGGTTTTCTAGATCAGAGCCAGAGCTACTTTCTTGCTAGTGCATCAGGCATTAATTTTCCTCTCACAAGATATATCCCATATATTTCTGGGTGCAAGAAATATCCCATTATTTTCTAAACAAAATTAAATCTGACATGAAGTCCCTCTTATGGGGGGCCATGGGAGGGATTTAATGTCACTCATTATGGGATCTCACTTTCCACCAAGGGTTGTGGGAAGGCTTTGGGGTGTTATGCAATCCAGGGTTTGAGAAAGTCCCTCAGTGACTTGGTGCATGAAGGTCCCAAGCCTTTGTTTTCCACTGGGGGTTGTGGTACTGCTTCTTCTCTGACTGACTTGGGCACAGGGTTTGGGACTGGGATGGAAGGACTAGTGTATTCGTTCTCTAGATGGAACTCCCCTGAGGTTCCATCTCTTCCCTATCAACTCTCAGGGCTTAAAAGCACATGTCCCAGCTCTTTGGGGACCACAAAAAGCACAGTCATTTTCCAGTCTTGGAGACTCTCTCATAGACCCAGGATCAGCTGTTTCGCCTGCCTGTCTCTCCAAGCACTTCTCTCCATCCTGTCTCTCTTTGGGATGATTTTGCGTATTCCCTTCCCACTGGACCTTTAGAGACACAAGTTTGCCACTCTCTCCAGTCGGAGAGTGGGGCAGGAAATATTGAAATCAGTCTGTATCATTCAAATTACTTCATCCTGATAGCAGTAGTTTCATGAACTCAAGAACAATGTCTCCTATCACTGCAAAGTGAAGAATTCTTCATATAGTTGTGTCTATTGTTGATTAACAAATCATGAGGACAGAGAGGCAGACTGTGTCTCAGACTAAAAGCTCTTTAAGACTAACATTCCCCAGGTATGGCTCCATTGCATCACTCCCCTCCTTTAAAAAATTGTGTTTCTCCTGAAACAGACTCACAGACATGGAGAACAGACTTGTGGTTGCCAAGGGGGAGGGCGGTGGGGGAGGAAAAGATTGGAAGTTTAGCAGACTCAAACTATTATATAGAGGATAGATAAATAAGAAAGTCCTACTGTATAGCACAGAGAACTATATTCAATATCCTGTGATAAATCATAATGGAAAAGAATATAAAAAATAACATATATATATGTATAACTAAATCACTTTGCTGTACAGTAGAAATTAATACAATATTTTAAATCAACTATACTTCAGTAAAATAATTTTTTTTTAAAATGAGTGTTTCTCATTGACTATCAAAATAAAACTTTTCTCACCTCTTCAACATAGTCTCAACCTACCTTTTCAGTTTTGCCTCCTGTCCATACTTCATACTCAGGCAAAATGGACTCTGTTATCTGAACATTCCAATATCTCGTCGGTATCACCTGCAGGCCTTTGTTCTTGCTCTTTTGACTCAAATGCCCTCCCTTTGTATCTGCCTTTTGAGAGCCTACTCATTACTCAAAGTTCAACCCAGATGCTATTTCCTTCAAGGATTCTTTCCTGATTCCTTTGATTTGACTTTCTTTCTTTCTCCTTTGAACCTGAGAACATTTCATTTGTCCTTTTCTTTCTATAATTCTCATATTCTTACACTGTAGACTGTAGTTGATTATATTTTTGCTCTAGCTTTTCAGCTAGATTGCACATTTCCGATGGCAGGAACTGTGACCAAGGGCTGATAGATTTCCTAGCATAGTGCCTTGAGAAGCTAGACATGCAACAATTAATTTCGAAATTAGTACATCATATCCCGAGCTATTTTTAGGTCAGACATTGTTTTCTCTTTTTTCTCACAGTGCCTCCAGATGTTTGTGGCTCTAGCAGTTTTTATACATGTGAATTTCTCTCTCCAGCATTTTTATACCTTGGCCTCCTGCAGAATAAACACATATCTAGCTGTTTATTCCTGTTTTTGTTTGTTTGTTTGTTTGTTTGAGCTTTCCTTGTAGTTTATGTTCTGATTTATTACTGACAAACCATTTCTTTGTCCCTTTTGCTATGTTTCTCTTGGATGTCATTCAATCCTAATGGAATAGAAGTAATGCTAGACGGCACATTTATCTAACTTTTTAAAAAGTTGATAGAAACTCTAGGCATTACAAGAATAATTCTAAAACAAACAAGCAAACAAAATAACATTGCAGCTTTTTATTTAAAAAGCGGAAGGGGAGACTGTTCCAAACTAGAAGGAGCTTATTTGTACCTTTGTAAATGCTGGGTCCCCTGTTTTTCATACTATTCACCTCCACCTTGTAAACTCCTACACATCCTTCATAAACCAGGTCAAGTAACTTTTTTAGTAAAGTTAGTTCCACTTGCTGTGTGCCACTACTCTACCTTCTACTAATATCAAATATAACAAGTATCACATTGTGCTGTCCCTTTAAAATACTCCTCACTATTTTTTAAACATTTATTTTATTCAAGTATAGTTAATTTACAATGTTGTGTTAATTTCTGCTGTACAGCAGAGTGATTCAGTTATACATACATATATATACATATTCTTTTTCATATTCTTTTCCATTATAGTTTATCACAGGATATTGAATATAGTTCCCTGTGCTGTGCAGTAGGACCTTGTTGTTTATCCATTCTATATATAATAGTTTGCATTTTCTAGTCCCAAACTCCCACTCCATCCCTTCCCTACCTCCCTTCCCCTTGGCAACCACGACTGTGTTCTCTATGTCTGTGAGTCTGTTTCATAGATAAGTTCATTTGTGTCATATTTTAGATTCCACATAAAGGTGGAATCATATGGTATTTGTCTTTCTCTTCACTTAGTATGATAATCTCTAGATCCATCCATGTTGCTGCAAATACTCCTCACTATTGTAATGAATTATTTTTTTAATCTTCCTTAAACACAGACATTGGCATTAGCCTATGATTCCATAGGGCAGGTGACATTTCTCTTTCTCAGTTAAAATCCCAAGTGCTTGCCATTTAGTAGACTATTCATAACAGTCTGTTGCATAGGCTGTGCAAATATTTCTTTTGTTTGTTTACATACTTTTCTTCCCTATTCAGCTATGCAGTGACTATCTTCATTTTTGTCCTATGCCCAGCACCTCGTTCAGAACCTAAAACATAGAGGACACTTAGTAAATGTTTGATAAAGGATACATTAGTGAATTATAAGGTATGTATATCAGGTGCACAATAGTTCCTGCACCAGAGTCTTTGCTCTTCAAAGCTGTGGTTGGACCCAACTCCTTTTTGTTTCTTTCCAGAACTTAACATAGTACCTAATGAATTGATGGTACTCAATAAGATGAAAGAACCCCTAATTCTAAATTCTAATGCTGACTTGCTCTGTATCTCAGTAAATCATTTGCTTAGTCAATACATATCAACTGAGTGTTTTCTGAGTGGAAGGCATTCTACTACCTTTTAAATTTTCCTATGTTTCAGAAATGGAGGAAACATTTTCTAGATTTTGTATAGTTTGGGATATTAGGGAGTATTGAGGATAATATTAGCAATATTTTAAAGGTAGGGAAAGTGAAATAAACAGTGAACTTGGAGTAACCTGAGTACTTTGGTTAATTTCATATTTATGATAGTTAAATGTTGCCATATACAAGACACATGGTTTCCATTTCTCAAAGCATTAAAATAAAATAGCCCTAATACTATGGTGAGTACATTTTTTGTTGTTAATTTGGAAGGTTTTCCGGTTCCCGGAATACCTCTGAGGAGTGATGGAATTGGATGATTCCTCTTCAGCTTGATTCTCAATCAATAGACCTGGCATGTGTAATCTTGGGAAGACAAGTCCTTCGTTTTTCTGAGCCAGTAAGGCTTTAACCTAATGTACTGTTGTGAGACCCTCCATGTAGCAACCTTGCCCAAGCATGTTATCCAGAAGAAGCCAGTCCATGCTTTTGGCCAATGCATAGCCTTTGACTGCTTGGGTAGATGGCTAACTATCTTAGAAGCCTCTATACAATAGAAAGGGAGAAAAGGGGCGGGATACATAGACATCTGAGCCCTTCTGTGTAAAGGGGTCTGTTAATGTTTAAAACTCATGCTGTGAAAAACTGAAGAACCAAAAATTGTGTAAAAAAAGCGGGCTCACATACCAAAAGAAAAGATTTCTGTTTGCACACTACAAAACTTCCGATGTTGTGCCATTAATCACTCCAATAGTTTGCTTTATACAAAACTAAAAGTCACATGTCACGATCCTAATATGCTGAAGAGGGAGGAAGGGAGAGAACGTTAAACATAATCATTATGCAAAAACTAACTTTATAGAAGGGATAATGAACATTTATGATCATCCAGAGACAGAACCCCTGGTGAGAATGAGACAGTGCTAAATGCATGCTAAACAAATAATAAGTGCAGAATCTTGATTTAATATCATTTAAAAATATACCTGAGTGATGACAAATGAGCATCTAACTATGAAATATCATTTACATGTAACACAAAGAGTGAGAGGCTTATTTGGAACTGCATTTACATTGCAAACACAGAGGCCCAGTATTTCAGTAATGAAAAACTTGTTAACCTGTCTGGATAATATACCCGTTTTAATTAACTTTATTGTATTTCATACATTTGTTAATATATATGTGGAAAAATGTTCAGGATTAGAATATATTTAAAATCATCAAGTGCACCAAACGAAGCCAGTATAATTTTCTGGGTTTCAGTCTAATCCAAGGAGAGATTTTTGTTTTTGATCTAATTCCTTAGAAGTTGAAATAATGAAGTATACAATATGTACTATTTCCATAAGTGATCATGCCTCTGTTAACCTTAGAACTAGATATTAAAATGAGGACGCTTACTGAGGAGATTAAATATGCTTTTATTGTAAGACTGTAGTGAAATTAATCAGAATTTGAATATTATTCTGACCTTGATATAATGATAGTATCTGAACACAATATAAGCATCAACATTTTTTTCATCTTCTATTTTTAGTTTTTCATTATTGAAAAGAAATGAAATTTGAAGTTAAAGCAATGTATTAGTAAAGCTTATTCATTCTGGTGAGAGCCCCAAGCTACATAGGTTCTGGTTCTGCCATTAGCTAATATATGGCTTTGAATAAGTCCCTTCAGGTCCTCAATTTCTTCATTTGTAAGTTTACTCTTGGAAATACCAATATGTCATAATTCTAAATACATGAGAAGATCAGGGCTCTGCTCTCCTGACAATACTTAAAGAGGGGTAGGAACATCTTATGCAAAAAGATGGGCGGGTACTTTACCTGACTAAATTCTTCTTGAAAGCCAGTAATGCTGAAAACTCAGACTCTGTGCACCAGTGCCTAATCAAATCTTGGAGACAGAGTTTTGGGTGAAGTTGAAAAGAATGTCTTTATTGCTTTGCCAGGCAAAGGGGGACATGATGGGCTCCTGCCTCAAAAACTGTGTATCCCAACCCAGGACGATTTGGTGAGGAGTTGTATAGCAATGGTTCAAGGGTGGGGTTGCTGATAAGGATTAGGGTGTCTGCAGAGCCTGCACTCCTTTAATCTGGTTTCAGGTGGTCTCCTGTTGAGTTTCTCTAGTTATTCAAACTGTGATCTTCTCTGGAATGAAGAATGCTAAAACCTTCCATTTGTTGGGGGTTTTAGTTCTTTACAGAGCTCAAAGATATTGTTATGTGTATCCTTGAGGCGGAACCAGGACCCCCCTGCGGTAAGGCTGCACTATTGTTTCTTGACTGCTCCTCCCTTGTCTCTGCATCCCCTCCCTTCCCTGATTAGCAACTGTTTGAACCTGCCATTTGGAACTCAGAGAAGGTCATGGAGGCTGAATAAAGCCTATTTCCTACAAACAAGAAACAGGGGGCACAGAAAGGATTTGTACCCTGGAGCCCCACAGGTTCCTGCTCAGTTTCAATAAGAACAGATGTTTGGTGGTTAGATGTTTGTCCCGCCATACAGATGGAGCCACTTAGATAAACTTTCTCTCTGGTAATAATTCTTTTTCTGGGAAAAATCCCCAATTTAAATTTTTCTAGGTAGTTAGGGAGGGGCAATAGTTTCTCTTAAACCCACATGGCCTCAATTGCCTTTAAACTCAATCCTTATGCCAAACTCACACATCCTGGGGAGGCCTGTTCTGAGCCCCTGCAATACCTTATCATTACCCAAATATTTCATCCTTCTTATAAGTTATGAATATTCGAAGGAATATTTCTTTAAAGTCTCTCAGTGATCTTCAGTGATAATTTTAAAACAAACATCACTAGTTCCTTTTGCTTTGTTTCTTGTATAAAACAATGAGCTCCAAAATAGGAAATATGTTTGTTTTTAACCACTGAAAGATATTTTAGAAGTCTCTCTGCCTAGTAAATATTACCAGTTGACATTCAGCATAACCCAAAATGTAACACTAATTTCTTCAGAGGACAGAAGATAGCTCAATTTACTGGGCACAATTTAACAGTGGCATAATTAAGGTGCAGCCAGGCCAGAATGCTTACTAATTAGGACAGATTCCTGACTGTCCATTTCACTGTGCAACGCCCACTAAAATCACCAGGAATCTTGCAGCAACTCAGTTTTCTCATGTAGCTCTCAGATCTTAAAAGTATTGAAGACTTTAATCAGCATGTAAATGTTGTATTTTCATAAAAAGAGGAAGAATTTGTACATCCTCAAAATAATTCTCTATGGACTTTGACATATGAGGAACCACCAAAGTGATTTAACCAGATTGAAGACCACAACCTAAGCAAAGAGAAATTACAGTCTCATCTCTGCCTTGGCATTGGACCAGGTCTCCATCGGCAACGCTAAGTAGAGGATTGGAGTTTTTCTCGAGATATCTTTATGTTTGAAGCAGAAGTAAAACATGATCTTTGTTATTTAAATACTTATCAGGGCTCTTAGGATGAAAGTAATATTTTGGTGGTAATAACAATGTTGTCTTCATAAATTGGAACATAAAAATAACAAAATTGAGCATGCCTTTGTTGAATTACTCTATGTTTCTTTGTGCATGTCCACATGTATGTATATATATATATGTATGTATATATATATATATATATATATATATATATAAAGTTCAAATTGCAGTTATGCTTTATTTAAGAAACACACACTTTAAAAAAAAGTTTATGGGACTTCACTGATGGTCCAGGGGTAAAGAATCCACCTTACAATGCAGGGGGTGTAGGTTCAATCCCTGGTTGGGGAAGTAGGATCCCCCATGCCGTGGGGCAACTAAGCCGGTGTGCCACAACTACTGAGCTTGCGTGCCTCAACTAGAGCCTGTGTGCCACACACTAAGGAACCCGTGCACCACAACTAGAGAGAGAAAACGTGCACACCACAGCTAGAGAGAAGCCCGCATGCCGCAATGAAAGACCCCATATGCCACAACTAAGACCTGATGCAGCCAAAAATAAATTTTAAAAAAAAATTATGAAGAATTTTCTTACTGAGTCTTTTTTTTTTTTTTTGCGGTACGCGGGCCTCTCACTGTTGTGGCCTCTCCCGTTGCGGAGCACAGGCTCCGGACGCGCAGGCTCAGCCGCCATGGCTCACGGGCCCTGCTGCTCCGCGGCATGTGGGATCTTCCCAGACCAGGGCACGAACCCGTGTCCCCTGCATCGGCGGGCGGACTCTCAACCACTGCGCCACCAGGGAAGCCCCTTACTGAGTCTTTTTAAAAAGTAGCAGGTGACAAAGTTTTTACACGGCATTATTAAATTAAATTGTTCCTATATAAAACATCGTCCCTAAAATCCTAGCTAGATGACTGACAGGGAAAGTATTTTGCTTTTCTTTAGGACTTAGTTGGATATTCACCTCTTTCTGATTGATTGAGGGTTTTTTCTTTTTTTGGTTGTTGTTGCTTTGGTTTTTTGTTTTTTAATTTCTCAAGATAGAAATACTGTATAGCTTTTGTTACATTTGTGCCTTGGGAAAAGATAATGTATTCGTTTCCTAGGGCTGCTTTAAAAAAGTACCCAAAACTCACAAAAGAAATGTATTGTCTCACAGTTCTGGAGGTTAGAAATCCAAAATCAAAGTGTCAGTGGGGTTGGTTCCTTCTGAGGGCTGTTAGGGAGAATCTGTTCCATGCCTGTCTCCTAGATTCTGGTTTTCTGGCATCACACCAATCTCTGTCTTCATATTCACATAGCATTTCCCCTACGTCTCTGTCTCTTCATATCGTCTTACCTCTGTGCACATCTGCCTCTGTGTCCAAATTTACCCTTTTTACAAGGACATAGTCATATTGGATTAGGACCCACCCTATTGATCTCAACTGAACTTGATCAGCTGCAAGGACCTTATTTGCATATAAGGTCACATGCACAGGTATTGGGGGCTTAGGACTTCAGATCTTTGTGGGGGAACACAATTCAACCCATAACAGATGGAAAGTTGAAATCTGAAATTAGAGGAAAAACAAAAATGAAAAGGGAGGACATTTTGGTGACAGACTTACATGAGTTAAACAGAGATAACCAGAATGTGCCATGTGGGATTCTGAACTACTCTGATAACTACTGAACCACAAATCCAGAATGTTTAGATAAGGCAGGAAAGAGCAGGTACCTATTGAAGGTTTAGCTAGATGAAGGGGCAATATTCCAAAAGGATGAAGAGTCAGTGCAGCATTCATGGACATGGTGATCTTAGAATACAGATTGTTCTTTGCATTATTTTATTTTGCCTGTTTTGAACATATGTGTTCATGGTTACCAAAAGGAGCTCAGATTTCTATAGTGGATTTTGCTATTTATTGGAACTGGAATATAAATGATCAAATAGATGCTAGGGAACTCTATACAGCCTGTAAAAAAAAAATCTATTGTAATAAATTACCCTGCTACAAGAATCCAGCCAATAGTCACTCCCCCACCACCCCGAACTGGCCTGATATGGAGTGATGTACTAGTCCCCGGTTTCAGAGTATACTAGAAAAAAGTATTTTAATTAAAGTTTGGAGATACATTGTTAGTTAGATTTAAGTATGATTGGTATAAAATAAAAGAAATTTCTAGTTATTTATTTATACCCTAGGCTGATTGCTTTAAAAAGTGCTCAATTATAATTATTTAATTTATTTATAAATATATTAGCTATGATTGTATTAATTTAATTTACTAAGTAATCTCATTTAAATCTCATTTAATTCTTAAAATAGTAATTTTATTAGTTTTCAAAATTAAGGTATAGAACATTTTTATTTCAATTTAAATTTCTGTTAAACTTTATGCTTTGTAGTTCAAACACAGACCTCTATCACGACTTGCTGGCAATATATTCTAAAGCTGGGGAAAAATCAGATTGGAAAGAAAGATCTCATAAAAATTGAAAGTATACTCTAAAACTATTGACTGCAACATCGCAGCATGGGTAAAAATTGATGTATATTTCATAATCTCAGCTGAAGTAGATATAACCATGTCTTATACTTGACTGAAATGTATTGGTGGCTTTTGAGGGTAATAATAAACATTAACAATCAACAGAAATATCCCAATCTCTTTATATAGTGAATATTAAAGTTTTCGACTGTGGGTAATCAGCATGACATTTTGCAACTTTAATCATTAGTTCAAGTTCAAAGCAATATTCCTCCAAATTGTTGTCTGTCTTCAACTCCTAGTGGAGTTTCCCTGTGGAAGAAGATAGTCTTTGAAGTCACCGAAGCTCTGCGGTAGTCATTTATATTTAACAAAACAGAAATTACCAGGGCCACTATCTTTGCAAGCTTTATTGAAATCCTTAGACATCTTCTTTTTCCCAAGTTCTAAATGAACAATGTGCTACCAACTTAACTAAACAATAGGGTATGCTGTCATGAATTGTCAAGTAGCTGAAGTACCTTTAGTGGAAAGCAAGTATTGTTTTATTTCCTGTACTAGCTTAAGAGTAAGTACGGTACAGAAAATCAATAAACATATTCCCAGAGCTGGGACTAACTCACTGTGTGACTTTAGGAAAACTAACTTCTCAGGTTCTCAGGGTACTCATTTGTGAAATGAACAGGTTGGACAAATTAATCACTTAAGTTCTTTTCAATTCTATTATTCTATGACTGTATGATTCAGTGTTTCAACTTGATTGTTGGCCTTTAAGTAATAATGAGAATTAATCTCTCTCAATTCAAAATTTCATCCTTTGATCATAACATAAAACACAGGAGAACCACACAAAACAAATGTCTAGTTTAATGAATTATTGTGAGGGGAGCAGGTGTATAACCACCACCTGGTTCAAGAAATAAAACATTAGCAACTGCCCCATGAGCCCTTTCATGTGCCGCATCCCAATATCAACTTCATCCCTCCTTCTCCTCAAAGTAACCACTATCTTCACTTTTCAAATAATTGCTTCCCTTGCATTCATTGAATTCAATTGTTATTTTTTACTTTATAAATCAACTTTATTGAGGTATAATTTGCATACAATAAAATGCACTTACCATTAAGTGTTTGATTGCTTTTAAGGAATATATACATTCATGTAACCAGCAGCCAAGTCAAGATGTAGAATATTTATTTCAATTAACCCTAAATGTTTCCTTTTGTCCCTTTGAAGTCAGTTCACATCCCTCCTCCATTCTTAGTCCCAGGCAACCAATGTTCTTTTCGAGTACATTCTATGTGGAAGTCACTGTGTTTCAGAGAGTGAGATAATGGATACATACAGGCTTTTCCATCAAGAAACTTATAAGACAATTGCCATTTCTATTTTGCTCACCAATGTATCACCAAACACAAGTAGAGTGCATGGCAATAGTAAGCACTCAATAAATATCTATGAAATGAAAATTCAAGGAGTATACAGATAAATACACAGCAGAATGTTACAAAAAACTATAAGAAAGACACAAACAAACATTCTATGACATAAAACACAGGAAAGGTTTGAGGTAAGCCTGGAAAAATAGAATGAGACTTATATAGTGAATGGCTTTGAAAATCATGCTCTTTTCCTTTATTTCTAGGTAGTGGGACAATCACTGAAGTTTTTGGACAGGGGAGTGATGTAATTACATTCGTATAATACTTCAGGAAGATTAAGTTTGTGGCAGTGTATAGGATACATCAGAAAGGAAGATATAGTTGGCAAAGACTAGTAAGGAGATAATTATGGTCACCCAGACATGAAGTAATGAGGGACTGAACCGGGGGCTGTAGCAGGAGAGGACTTTGTGAAGGTACACTCTACAGACCATTGTTCCTACCATACAAAAGTCTTCTCCATTGAGTGGCCATTTTCTTCTTCAACTAGAAGAATACTGGATAAAACTATGAACATTTTGCTGATTCAGTAGTTTTACATCTATAGTGCATATCTAATTTCTTAACAAAAGTATTGGCATCATCTTCTATCCTAGCTACATGTGTCACAGAAGTATACCATAATACCCTTGCAGAATCCCCAGGGATTTTCCCTTAAACATAGTGATGAATTCTGAAAAATTTTCATGTGTTTGCCAAAATTATAAGTTGTGGCATTTCAGAAATTCGTCTCTCCCACCCCCTGAAACAACCTTTTTTCTTCAATCTTGTAAAATCTGGGTAAGTTACTTAACCCACATGAGTCTCAGATTTTTGGTGTTTTTTTTTTTCCATTTATAAAATGCAGATGATATTTTCTACCTTATAGAACTATTGTACAGATTAAGTAAAATTATTTTTCTAAAGTGCTGAGCCTGCTGAGCAGCATGTTTTGCACATAGGAGAAGCTCAGTAAATCTTAAATACTATTGATATTGCTATTATTGGTTTTATCACTGTTAATCCTGTAGCAAAACAATTCACACAACTTCTATTAGTGTGGGCACAGCAAGTAAAGAATTTGACGCTGGTAATCCAGTGTCTTTGTTCTCAGAATTTAAATTCTCACCATCTATGGAGCTACAGTGTACCTCATAATGATCATTGCCTTTTCTTTAGAGGAAATATATTGGGAGTACTAGTCATAGTTATTAAAAAACAAAACAAAACATGGTTTACATTTGGAAGAGAGAGAAAATGAGAATGCTTATGTTTTTTTCTCTTTTCCCTGCACATTATTTCTCTGATTGTCATCTGTTTATTCTCCCCTTTTGTAACAAACAGGAAAACCAGTTTTCTAGAGCCATTTCTTACACCACTAACTTTTCATGACCAAGGTGGTGGTGGGCTAGCTCAATCTATCTCATGAAATGTTTAAAAAAGTGGGTCAGTTGGAATTCCTCTGAATATAGAAATGTTTTTGATGAATTAGTTATTTCCTAGAATTTTTTCCAATGTTTGTAATGTTCTCTATGAACCAGAGATAGTTATCATGATTTACTATAGAAAGTCATAGTTTGGGTCCATGCCATGTAAAGAAAAAAGAGAAACAAATAAAAGTAGAGGGAAAAAACCCAATTAGTACAGACAGTCATTAAATTAACATTATTAAATTATATTTGTTTCTTGAATACAATTTTGGAGAATATCAGCTGTGGATAATTTAGAAACATTAGCATGAGCTAATTATGCAAACTTTCATGGTCAGTTTCAACTTGCATATGTTAATATTAAATGCAGTTTGATTTATACACATTTATTATAATTTCTTATGATTTATCAATGACAGAATGAGTGATGATTATCTCAGTAAGGAAAAATAGAAAATTTTAAAAAATGAAATATACATATTTAATATTCAAAGTCAATATTAACTCTAGTTTCCCCTTTGAGGCTATATGAGAAAGATAAAATGCCACAGTAAAAGCTTGGGGAACTAACTCATATTAGAGAAGTATATTTAAAGGATAAGTGAGCTCATTTTATAAGAAGCTAATAAAATATCATAGTGGAAAGAAATGTTTCTTCCTCCCCATTGATGTCAATTGTCAGATTAGTTCTAGATTTTAAACCCAAATTTGTTCTTGCTGGTTTTGAAATTTTGTTTAAAGTTGTGAGTCTTTATCTTTCGTTGACCTATGCTGTCACAGATGTGATGCTTTTGATTTCCCTTCCAGCTTATATAATGGAACTTTTCTTTTTGGAACCTGGTAATTTTAAGATTAGAATTCTTTGTTTGAAAGGAACCTACCATCGGCTGACCTCAACCCTTTTCATTTTTGATCTCAGGTTCATCTAAACCCCATGATAGCACCAAGGTCCAAAGTTTTTAAAGATACAAATTTCTTTTATTCCCTATTCTCCTTTAGAGAAAATAACATCAACTAAAAACTCCTTCTGTCTGAAATTCTTCCTCTTTGTGTTCAAGGAAAGTTGAAATGGCTCTTGAATCTCTTTATGCAAAGGTGTTATTTCAGTGTCTTGACCCTCTAGTCTTCAGCTTCACTTACAGCAAGTGCATTATTGTTAAAAGGTGATTCATTCTTCAATATTAATTAATGTGGAAATTTAGTTTATACATATGTGAAATATTCTGAAATTAGAGGTAGAACTTCTAAAACAAAGTTTCTATGGTGGCCTGTAATTTCTGGAAATGGATAAGAGCAAATCACATTACAAATATAGAGTTTAAGTTTTTAAAAATAGTATTATCAATATATTTTTTTAAAAAAAATCAAAGAACTTGCAAATAGGAAAGCAGGAGTAAATCAGTGCATCGGTGACCCAGAAACTTGAGGCAGGTAATTCTCCTGGAATTCAGTCCATTGGAACAAAAGGAAATATAAGAGAAAAGGTAATAGACATACAACATAGATTCACAAGTTCCAAGATCACTATAAATGGCATTCTTTGAGTAGAAACAGAGAGAATAGAAGAAAGGAAATACAGAGTAATAAAAGAATACATACACTAATTCCTTTAGTCAACAAATTAGTGCCATGTCCCAGGCACTGTTCCAGACTCAGGGAAACATTAATAATAATATAATAAAAGCAAACAAAAGTCTCTGCATGCATGGTGCTTACATTCTGCTTGGAAAGACCTACACTAAGCAGGATAAATAAATAAAATATAATGTGTTAGAGTATGAAAAGGGTTGAGGAAATAAATAAGCAAATAATAAGAATTTGAAATAATGTGATAATTTTTTCATTTTGGATGTGGTGGTCAAGAAAGGCCTCACTGCCCCAGAGACATATGGGCATTGAGGTGAAGTGAGGCCGTGAGCCATGCTGCAGTCTGCAGGAAGGGCATCCCAGATAGAAGTAATTATAAGTATAAAGGCCCTTGAGTCAAGAGCATATGAGATATATTCAAGGAACAGAAAGGAGGTTCACTCTGGAGAGAACTAGGGAAGAGTAGTAGGAGGTAATGTCAGAGGAAAAGAAGGACAGCTTGTGTAGTTTTGGTTGTCACAGTAAGAACTTTGATTTACTATGGAAAGCCATTAGAGGTTTTTGCGAAGAGGAGTGACATTATCGGACAGGTGTTTACAGGATCATAGACCATATCTCAACATAATAAAAGCTGTTTATGACAAACCCACTGCCAGCATAATACTCAATGGTGAAAAGCAGAAAGCCTTCCCGCTAAAATTTGGAACACGACAAGGATGCCCATTCTGACCACTTCTATTCAACATAGTATTGGAAGTCCTAGCCTAGTCACCGCAATCAGACAAGAAAAAGAAATAAAAGGTATCCAAATTTGAAGGGAAGAGGTAAAGTCACTATATGCTGGTGACATGATACTATATATGGGATCTTAGACAACTCTTTCAATGTTTTTTTTTTTTTTCTATAAAGGAAAAAAGAGATGTAGCCTGGTATCTAGAGGAGAAATCGGGTCAGAGGTTTCTTGTGTGTGTAATGGGAGAAGTAACGGTTTGTGGAACAATAGGAATTATTCAATAAAGAAGAAGAAATTCATAATAAAAGAGAAGAATATCTGGAACAATGTTCTCGAATGGTGGAGTGAAGATAGGGGCTTATTCACAGGAAGAGGCATAGGCTTGGAGCATGGGAAGTCCATTCATAGAAATAGAAAAGTAGAATATATGGGTAGATATACTGGTAGGTAGGTAAATGTGGTGGTGAGAATAGATGGAAGTTCTCACCTGGTTATTTTTTTCTCAGTGGAATAGGAAGCAAGGTCATCATCTGAGCATGAAGATGGGAGAAGAGGCACTAAAAGTTTAAGAAAACAGAGCATGTATAGAATAGTCAGCTAGAAATGTTGGAGAGTGAATGTGCTAGGGGAAATATGGCATGATACCCATTCAGCATTAAAGGCTTACTTGAGGTTAATAGTCATGAATTAAATGTGAGACCATTCAGTACGATTGTGTGTTTTCTACAGCCATGTTCAGCTGCAGGGGTTGCAAGTATAATTAGCAGCTGGAGAATTTGATTTCACCAAGGTTTTAGTCTCATGATCTGAATAAAATGAAGTGAGAAAGAGAGGCATGGGAGGTAAGGGGAGGCATAGGACGGTATATGCACAAGATTCATTACACTAATTGACTTTGGAACTTAAGCTGCATCATGAGTGAAGGCCAGATATCAAGGGGGTGATAGCCAATGAAAGGGGTTAGGATCAAAATTTGTGGGTCTTAGTTCAATGGAAAGACTGTTAGAGTCAAGGTAGCAGAGGAAGTTGGCTGGAAAGATAAGTGGTGGTTAAAAATTGGAATGTTTGAAATTAAAATTATGGAGTAATTTCAGTTATTTTAAATCTAAGGTCAAAAGTGTGACTATGGGATTAAGTGACTGAGGTAGGTTGGAGGAACAGATTATGGGAGGAAAGGATGTCCAGAAACTGAGAGGCCAATTTATTGGAACAATCTTCTAGGTGAATTTTTAAATCTCCAAGAATTATGAGTTAGTGTTTGAGAGTGACAGTGAGACTGGAGCTAAAGAAATGAAGGTGAGTGAACTGGGGATCTGCAGACCATTGAAATAAGAGAGTAAGTAGGTGTTTTTATGGGGGAGAAAAAGAGTGTGATCTCAAAAAGTCTAGATAATGGTGGTGAGGAAGGTGTGCCACTGTCCCAAATCCACCTGTTTGTTCTCTGTATCTATAACTCTGTTTCTGTTTTCTTATGTTTGTTCATTTGTTTTATTTTTTAGATTTCACATATGAATGAAATCATACAGTATTTGTCTTATTTCCCTTAGCATAATACCCTCTAGGTCCATCCATGTTGCTGCAAATGGCATGATTTCATTCTTTTTTATGGCTAAGATATATTGCATTGTGTGTGTGTATATATGTGTGTGTGTATATTTATGTGTGTCTACACACACACACACACACACACACACACACACACATACACCACATCTTCTTTATCCATCCATCTGTTGATGGGCACAGAGGTTGCTATCATATCTTGGCTACTGTAAATAATGCTACAATGAACATAGAGTTGCATATATCTTTTCAAATTAGTGTTTTCATTTTCTTCAGATAAATACCATGAGTAGAATTGCTGGATCATATGGTAGTTATATTTTTAATTGTTTTGAGGAATGTGCGTACTGTTTTCTGTAGTAGTTCTACCCATTTACATTCCCACCAACAGAGCACTATGGTTCCCTTTTCTCCACATGTTTGCCAACACTTGTTATTTGTTTTTAGATTTTTTTTTCATAATAGCCATTTTGGCAGGTGAGAGCTGATACTCACTGTGGTTTTGATTTGCATTCCTTGATGATTAGTGATGTTGAGCATCTTTTCCTGTGCCTGTTGGCCATTTGTATGTCTTCTACAGAAAAGTGTTTATTCAGATCCTCTGCCCACTTTTTAATTGGGTTGTTTGGTTTTTTGATGGTAAGTTGTATGAGTTCTTTGTATATTTTGGATATTAACCAACCCCTTATTGGATATATCATTTGCAAATATCTCCTTCCATTCAGTAGGTGGTCTTTTTGTTTTATTGACAATTTCCTTTGCTGTGCAAAAGCTTTCTAGTTGATGTTGCCCCATTTGTTTATTTTTGCTTTTGTTTCCCTTGCCTGAGGAGACATATCCAAAAAAATATTACTAACACCAATGTCAAAGTGTGTACTTCCTATGTTTTCTTCTAGAAGTTTTATGGTTTCATGTCTTACATTTGTCTTTAATCTATTTTGAATTTATTTTTGTGCATGGTGTGAAAGAGTAGTCCAGTTTGATTCTTTTGCATGTAGCTGTCCAGGTTTCCCAACACCATTTATTGAAGTGTTTGTCTTTTCCCCATTGTATATTCTTGTGTCTTTTGTCATAAATTAATTGAACATAAGTGTGTGGGCTTACTTCTGGGCTCTCTATTTTGCACCACTGATCTATGTGCCTAATTTTATGCCAGTACCATGCTGTTTTGATTACTGTAGCTTTGTAGTATGGTTTTAAATGCAGGAGTGTGATGCCTCCAGCTCTATTCCTCTTTCTCAAGATTGTTTAGACTATTCGGGGTCTTTTATGTTTCCATAAAAATTTTCAAATTATTTGTTCTAGTTATGTGAAAAATGCCATTGATATTTTGATGGGGATCACACTGAATTTGTAGATTGCCTTGGGTAGTTTGTCACTTTAACAAAATTAATTATTTTAATCCATGAGCATGGTATGTCTTTCCATCTGTTTGTGTCATCTTCACTTTCTTTCACAGTGTCTTATGGTTTTCTAAGTACAGGTCTTTTATCTCCTCAGTTAGATTTATTCCTAGGTTTTTTATTCTTTTTGATGCTATTGTAAATGGGATTGTTTTTCCCAATTTCTCTTTCTGATAGTCCTTTATTAAGTGTATAGAAATGAGACAGATTTCTGTATATTAATTTTGTATCCTGCAACTTTACCAAATTCACTGATGAGTTCTAATAGTTTTTTGGTGGTGTCTTTAGGATTTTCTATAGTACCATGTCATCTGCAAACAGTAACAGTTTTATTTCTTCCTTTCCAATTTGGATTCCTTTTATTTCTTTTTCTTGTCTGATTGCTGTGGCTAGAACTTCCAATTGTATGTTGAATAAAATTGGTGAGAGTGGCATCCTTGTCTTGTTCCTGATCTTAGAGGAAATAATTTCAGCTTTTAACTGTTGAGTATGATGTTAGCTGTGAGCTTGTCATATACAGCCTCTATTATGTTGATGTATATTCCCTCTATATGCACTTTGATAAGAGTTTTTATCATAAATAGATGTTGAATTTTGTCAAGAACTTTTTCTACATTCACTGAGATGATCATATGATTATTATTCTTCAATTTGTTAATGTGGTGTGTCACACTGACTGATTTGCAGATGTTGAACCATCATTGCATCCTTGGGATAAATCCCACTTTATCATGGTTAGTGATGTATTGTTGAATTCAGTTTGCTAATATTTTGTTGAGGGTTTTTGCATCTATGTTCATGACTGATATTGGTTTGTAATTTTCTTTTTTTGCGATATCTTTGTCTGGTTTTGGTATCAGGGTGATGCTTGCCTCAAAGAATGAGTTTGGAAGCATTCTTTCCTCTGCAATTTTTCAGAGTTGTTTGAGAAGGATAGTTGTTAACTCTTCTCTAAATGTTTGGTAGAATTCAGCTGTGAAGCCACCTGGTCTTGGACTTTTGTTTGTTGGGAGTTGTTTTATTACTAAGTCACTTTTATTACTGATATTAGTCTGTTCATATTTTCTATTTCTTCTTGGTTATTCCCCCCTTACTCTTTTATTTATCACTGTAAAATGGGGAATATAAAATGTATTGCAGAGGGTGAGGAAAGCACAATTCATAATCTAATCAGTGAAAACCATGTGTCATACATTTTTCCTCTGGTTAGCTCTTCAAAGATTTTTCCTGAACCTTCAAAGAGGCTTCCCTAGGTGAAGTTTACTTCTCTGTGAGGTGTATTTAGGTGCTTAGTAATAGTTAATCATCTTATCTAGGTGAGTCAGGAGAACTTCAGCCGTAATAACTGAAACAATTCATTCTCTTTTTTCAAAAGATATTCAGTGTATCTGTGCGGATAAGCAATAACTAAAAATCATGGCATTTGATCTATATCTATATCTATATATCTATATATATCTATAGATATAGATATATATAGATATATAGATATAGATATATCAAATGCTATATCTGTATAGATATAGATATATATACATACATCTGGCTGATTAAGCCAGTTTTTCTAAGGAGTCCACAGCACAGATGGAGAAGGAAGTAAGAGAAAAAAATTAACATAGAAGGATTCTGTAATGATAGTACGACAGATTTTATGCAAGAGAAGAGCCATGTCGTTGAAACATCCTTTGAGAAAAAACAATAAGAGATACAATTGCGTGACTATAACTAAGCTTTTGAAATTTCTTTTATGGCCTGTCTTTAGGATAAAGTGACCTGAAAAACAGAGATTCAAAAGAATTATACTTTTGTATATGACGTTTCAACTCTTTTGAATAGTCATCTTTAATAAGAAGAACCTAGATATGGCTGAAATCATCGTTAGTGGAGATTTTTAGAAGGGTGGTTGTTTCTCAAGTTATGTCTCTCTGCCTCATGATACCTTTCTATGATTAAAACCTGAATAGAATGCTAGACTGAATAGAATGCTAGGGCACCTATTGACTCTGTGATCATCTTCAGCCCCTGCTCTTCTTAAAACCAGAGGAATAGAATGTCCTAGAAGCCTGCAAAAGATAATTGATCAAAGCTTCAAGGCTTGGCATTCATTATCCCAATAAAAAACCTTTTTACCTAACTGAACTTGACAAACTTAAACCTAAGTTCCACTTCACTGTTCCACCTGGAACACTGTTTCACCTGTGAATGTGTTTAAGTTGATAGCTGTTAACATCTCAAAACATGATCACTATTTTTTCCCAAAACTCTCTTTTGCTAAGTCTTCTAGATGTCGAGGATGTTTCCTTCCCTCATCCATTTTCACTCTGAGAATTGTTTAAATCTCAGTCTTCAGAGCCTACTGACTACAAATTATCTCCCTTTGCTCCTTCAATAGACTGATTTCAAATGGCCACAAATCTGACAATCAAGGAATTGCCCAAATATAGGTAGATGAGTTAGACCTGTCCAGGAATATTTGTTAGCAATAACGTACTCATAGTATCATTTGTTTCCAAAGATCTATATGTTTGACATATAAATTCTTTCATCTTAATATCCTTAGACTTTTAAACAATCTGACCACTTGACCATATTGGTGTCTATAATGCTAAATGGGTAATTTCTAAGTTATCTAGTATTTACAATAATGACTATTCATTTCCATGTAGACTGTACTCACTGATATAATAGACACAACAGATCTTAACTTACGTATTAATATCTGTGTATCAAGTCAGATATGGATAGCCCAGTTATCTGTCCACATGAAACTGTTTTGGTTTGCTTTACCTAATATTTTGGGTGTCTACTGAGGAGAAGCATGATGCTAAGCAATGTGTAGTCACAGTCTCTCATAATCATCAAACTACTGTATTAGCTTTGAGGTAGGTAATTTATAGAAGAAGCAGCTGAGGCTCAGAGAAATTAAATATCTCATGGAAGGTCACAGAGCTATCCATTGGAAAATCTCAAATAGGAAATGAGATCCAAATCTGTCTTATTTAAGCCCGTGTCTATTCCACTACACCCTTCCTCTAGTCTACTTGATAATTAGAGACTACCAGATTTCTGGCTCCAAGGATGATACTGCTAAAACTCTAAATATAACACACATGGACTGGAAAGATGACTCACTTGAAGGCCATGCTTCTATAGACACCCATCAAAGAAAGAGGATAAATTTATTAAATCCAGTCTATGTGAAATGGCAGTGACTGAATTCAGTAGGGCTGCTAGGTAAAATACACCCAGTTAAATTTGAATTTCAGATAAATAAGTAATTTTTTAGTATAAGGGTGGCCCATGCAATATTTAGGGCATACTTGTATTTTAAAAATTATCCCTTATTTGAAATTAAAATTTAACTGAATATCCTGTATTTTTATTTGCTAAATATTGCAATCCTATGAATAAAGCAATTGTGGTTAGAACTTCCAATTTCAGGGAACCATTCAGTTGTGTTTTCTATTAGCCTTTTAGAAAAATAGCCTTGATCTAGTACATAGTGATTGGATAATCGCATGAATGTTGTGCTCTGAAGTAGGGAAAGGGTTTTGTTTGAGGTGGAGGGCAATAAATTTAACAATATCCTGAACTTTTGTTCCATGCCGAATACAGTTTCTGAAATCGATTCCTCATATATTATGGTATATACAAGGTGGCACTCATTGCACCTGAACTTTTAGAATAAAATTCACTGATGGAACTAAACTATTGGAAAAAGAAAATAACCTTTTATGGGCCATGTTTTTTTCACTCCATGACTACACAGTGTAGTAGGAAAAAAGCACTGACCTTGAGTTAGAAAAGCTGAGTCCTGCTCCCAGCTGTCACATATTAGGCAAGTGACCTAGGAATAATATCTCTCTGAACTTAATAATATCTCTCTGAACTATATTCTCTGAACTTCACTTTCTTTGTATCTATGTAATAGGGGTAATAATTCCTGTCCAGTCTATTTCACATAATTGTTAATAAGCCTAAATGAGGGAATAGATACATAGCATTCTGTTAAGTTGTAAAGCACTCTTCAAAATGTAAATAATTATCTTCATTTTCCCCCAAAAGAGCTTTAACTGACAACTAATTATGATATTGAAAATACTAATAATGAATAAACAATTTGCCTTTCAGAGAGACTTGGTTGTTTTCTGATTTTTTTTTTTTTTTTTTTTGCCAGCAAGGAAATATTTCATTGCTTTGTGATTTACTATTCTGGTATTTCACATTTATAAAACCATTTGAAATGGACTAGTTCCAAGCTGAGTAAAAGTGAATAAAAAACTAGACTATCCTGAGAGAGATTATATGATATCTTGTGAATGTGGATTATGTGATCCCGTATAACATATATGTACTCATGGAAGTGTGATAAACACTATCAGTCACATGATGTATGCTGATGATATAATAAGCCTTGAAAATAATGTTGAAGCAGTTTTATTCAGTGACAGGATGAAGTTTCATTAAAATCTTGTCAACCAAAATTATCAGAAAGGAAATTTCCAAGTTTTTTTAATGGTTAAGGAAGCTGATCCCGTATCAATTTAAATCTTTTTGGAATTAAGTGGGAAAGTATTTTAATAATAGCAATAGTTTCAGTTATTAGAGTTAATGATTTACATCTTCTTCATTGCACATACACAAATATGTAAGAGGGTACCGTGAAAATCATCCTTATATCATGACATCTTTTTGGGGGGTGCTTTTTTTGTGGCTTTCAGGATCTTAGTTCCCCGACCAGGGTTTGAACCTGGGCCCTGGCAGTGAGAGTGCCAAGTCCTAATCACTGGGCTGCCAGGGAATTCCCATGACATCTATTTCTGTGATTTAGAACTGCCTACTGGAATATTGCCTCAAATAGTTATTGATATAAAGGAAACAAAGCTATTGAAAGCAAGCAGAGATGGTTCATAGTGCTACATATTAAGAAAGAATCAGTCTATTTTTAACTAAATCTTTTTTTTTTTTTTTGGTAAAGCCATTGGGGGTCTCTCTCTCTCTCTCTTTCTCTCTTTCCCTCTCCCACTCTTTCTTCTCCTCCCTCTTCCTCTCCCCCTTCTTTTCTCTCTCTCCTGTATCCTTTCTAATTTTAATTTTTCTTCCTTTCAAAGAGTATGTTTGTTGCACGTTAAAATGAAAACTTAGGGATCACTAGTCTTTTCACCACTATTAATTCTGCCTTTTCAGAGTGGCTTCCAGCAATACTTTGAGAATTATTCTCAAACCTTTCAAACTAACCTTTGAAACCCATAAGATGTTTATTTATTCTCTTCGATGTCATGGCAGTGATATGTAGATTTTTATCAAAGAACTGCTTCTGAAAATCAAAAATGCTGTTACTGAGACCAAGGAAAAAATTTACTTGTTAAATGGGGTTGTTTAATTTTGATACTATGTTTTACTTTTTTCATTAAAGCATTAAAGCATTAAAGCACATGTAAAGCATCCCATTAAGCCACAGTCTGGTTGGAAACATGGTGTGGACTTAAGAGTGGTCATTGCAGCAATGGCCATTATGAACTGTCTTCTTTTATGGAAGTATTTTTAGCTTTGATTATTTGGTCCCATTAAACCTTAATTAAAAGTTAGATATTTTTGGAAACCATAAAGAAAACAAAAAGACAACTTACAGAATGGGAGAAAATATTTGCAAATGATGTGGCCAAGAGAGCTTAATTTCCAAAATATACAAACAGCTCATACAACTCAATAACAAGAAAAGAAACAACCCAATCAAAAAATGGGCAGAAAAGCTAAATAGGTATTTCTCCACAGAAGACATGCAGATGGCCAGTAGGCACATGAAAAGATGTTCAACATTGCTAATTATTAGAGAAATGCAAACCAAAACTATAATGAGGTATCACCTCACACCAGTCAGAATGGCCTTCATTAAAAAGTCTACAAACAAGAAATGCTGGAGAGTGTGTGGAGAAAAGAGAACCCTCCTAAATTGTTGGTAAGAATGTAAATTGGTGCAGCCACTGTGGAGAACAGTGCACAGGTTCCTTAAAAAACTAAAAATAGAGCCACCATATAACCCAGCAATCCCACTCCTGGGCATATATCAAGAGAAAACTCTAATTTGAAAAGACACATGCACCCCAATGTTCATAGCATCACTATTCACAATAGCCAAGACATGGAAACAACCTAAATGTCCATCGACAGAGGAATGGATAAAGAAGATGTGGTACATATATACAGTGGAATACTACTCAGTCATAAAGAATGAAATAATGCCTTTTGCAGCAACATGGAAAGACCAAGAGATTATCATACTAAGTGAAGACAGAGAAAGACAAATACCATATGATATCACTTATATGCGGGATCTAAAATATGATACAAATGAACTCATTTAAAAAACAGAAACAGACTCATGGACATAGAAAACAAACTTATGGTTACCAAAGGGGAAAGGAGGATGGGGGGAGAGATAAATTAGGAGTTTGGGATTAGCAGATACAAAATACTATATATAAAATCAGTAAACAACAAGGTCCTAATGTATAGCACAGGGAACTATATTCAATATCCTGTAATAAACCATAATGGAAAAGAAAATGAAAAAGAATATTTTCCCCCTGTTCTATATAATTGCAAATTTCCTACATTTTTAGTTCTATTTTCAGAATGAATTCTTATATTGCCAAGAGTAAGACTCCAATTTAACACATTATTTATTATCTGCAGATACTGATCTGGGCAATGTTGAGGTAGAGAAACTTTATTCTTCAGCACCAAAGACCACCTCCCTTCCCTTTTGTTCAAGGCACCTGCTTCCATTTCCTTTGCCTGGCTCAGAAAGCTGATCTTATTTTATTTTCTCTTTACTATTTACGGTCAAAAGTGTCATATGATGATCTTCCCAGGATTATTTGCCTTTTAGAATTGAGCACTAGGAGAAGAACTAAAGATACATACAGACACACACACACATACACACTCCCAATGTTTTCATATATATACATACATATCTACATCTATATCTATACACATTTATATTTATATCTGTATGTATATATAGAGAGATATTAGGTAAGGGCCAGGAGAATCAGAACCTGAAAGACCTAGAGGTTGTGAGAACACTGCCCTTTCCCCCCCATTCATATTCTACTGAATCAAGACCCTGGTTCTTTTTAGGCTCACTACTCTTGCTGAATCCTTCCTTTGCAGTAGACTTTAAGTCCCATGAAAGCAGAGGCCTTTTACCACATTGGTCATTTCTGCATTCTTAGTGCCTATAAAAATGCTAACGTATATTTGTTGAATTAATAATCAGAGAACTTTTAAAATTCACATATAATCTCATCAACCAGAAGTAGATGCTGCTAACATTTTAGTGCATTAATTTTCAGTTGTTTCTCTGTGTCACTTTCCCTCTCTCTCATTGGTTCTCTCTACTTCATTTAATATGAGTCGTCATTTTTACCAAGTCTCCAAGACCCATCTCAGCAGTGTATTAGAACCACTAAACAGTGTCCTTGCCACAAAAAAGTGTCACAATATCAACAAACTTTCATTTACCCATCTATATTTTCTGCCCCCTTTGATACAACACCCTGAGGATCTATTCCCCGATATACTCACTCAGTTCCTGTTAGCCAGGTCCTTCAGCTCCTTTGGTGTATGAACCATCTACTCCCTTGGTAGACCTAGCACTTCTCCAGTAGGATCAGGCTGAACTCTGACTCTGGTTGTTGGTCTGGAGTCTAGGACGGGAGATAGGGCTAGATCCTGAGGGGGGCCAACATTGTCTTATAATACATTTACCTCATTTGAGCCTTCTGCATAGTCTTCAATCAAGGGAACTTCTCTCTTCTAACAACGAAGGGTGAGGGCATTTTTCAGGTTTAGAGGGTTAGGGGGAATCTAGGAGTTCAAGTTGAGCAAGTGGATCTACTCAGATATTCTCATTCAAAATTTGTTAAGGCCCCATTCTTTCTCTATGAGGATCCAGACTTTGGCATAAAGACTGCCCTAGGCTGAGAATTCAACCTCCTCTGATGCTCAGTCTCTTATGATCAAATCCCGTGTCAGTCTGCATTCTGGCTATGGGAGATTAAGGTCTTTTTAAAATGCTTCCAAGGAGGTCTCACTCATTGCTTTACATTGGTAATAAGCGATCTGAGCCTGTCATTTGCTTTCTTGAAAGCATCACTGGTGCTTAGCAAGAGTCATCCAAAACCAGTCTGAATAGTTACTAAGCTCCCTATATTTTGCAAACACTGGAGACTTTACAAAAGCTAGTGCATCTCTGCATTCCACCTACTGCTACTAATAGGTACTATTTGCCATTTAGCCACTGAGACTCTTTTCTACAACCTCTTGTGTTACCAACCGTATTAGTTCTTATTTCATAGAAGCAAGCTTGAAATGGGATTTTTGAGAAATTGATTTATTGAGGGGTCACCTGCCAGTAAATCCTTTAAGGGAGTGAGGAAGGGGGGTTAGAGCAGAGGAAGATCCAAGGCAAAGATGTGGTTTGAAGTGTAGTCTAGCTTGTTTCAAGTGGGAGGCCCTGCAACACGAATGACACCACAGAGTTATCCCACCTTGAGACAACGGTCGGGCATTTTGCACTATAAACTCCCAGGTATTTCCAAGAAAGACAGCTCCTTGCTGCTGAGGCCAATTCTCAAGAGGATGGAACTGTGAACTGTTAACATCCAATACTTATAGCAGCTAGGAGAATAGTTGCATCACTCAGTAAAGTGGATCCAAGCAAGGCACCAACTTATACTGTGTGGGCTCAGGGGCAAAATTTGTGCAGAAACCTGAAGGGCACTGTGCTGATGACTGGGGGAAGAACATTCTAGGCAAAGTAAATGGCAAGTGCAAGAGCCCTGAAGTGGAAATATTCTTGATGCATTCTAGTAATAGCAAGAAAGCTTAATGGAATATTACTCAGCCATAAAAAGAATGAAAAATGCCATTTGCAGCAACGTGGATGGAACTAGAGATTATCATACTAAGTAAAGTAAGTCAGACAGAAAAAGGCAAATACCATATAATATCACGTATATGTGGAATCTAAAAAAATGATACAAATGAACTTATTTACAGAACTGAAGTAGACTCAGACATAGGAAACAAACTTATGGTTACCAAAGGGGATAGCGGTGGTGGTGGGGGGGGACATAAATTAGGAGTTTGGGATTAACATATACACACTACTGTATATAAAATATATCACCAATGGGAACCTACTGTATAGCACAGGGAACTATATACAATGTTTTGTAATAACCTCTAATGGATAAAAATCTGAAAAAGAATATATATGTATCAGTTATATATATATATATGTGAATAACTGAATCACTTTGCTGTACACCAGAAGCTAACACAACATTGTAAACCAACTATACTTCAATTTAAAAAAAAAGAGAGAGAGAAAAAAAAGAAAAGAAAAGAAAGCCTGTGCTATGGGCGTGCTGTGAGTGCGGGGAGAGTAGTAGATTAGGTCAGAGAGGTAGTTGGGCTCGAATGTGAACAAACAGCTTTATAGGCCATGGAATGGACCTTGGATTTTACTCTGAATGAGATGAGAACACACTGGAGGGTTTTCAACAGGGAAGTGACATTGTCTGACTTAACATTTTAAAAGATTCAACCTGGCTGCTGGGCTTAGAATAGACTGTAAAGTGGTAAGGGCAGAAGCAGGGAGACAAGTTAGGAAGCTTTTGTCCTAAGGCAACAGATGTCTGTGGTTTGAATTAAAGTAGTAGTGGTAGAGGTGATGAGAAGCGATTGGATCCTGGATATATTTTGAAGGTCGTCCTAAAAGATTTTGTGGATGGATTTGATGTACAATGTGTGAGAGAGAAGTAAGGAAGTTTGGGGCCTAAACATCTGGAAGAATAGATGAGCTAAATAAATCCTGGGAGGCACAGATCTTTGACAGTGGAAATCAAAAGTTTGGTTTGGGGTATCTTAATTTGGAGATGACATTTAGAATCAATTGCAGATTTAGAGTAGGTAATGGAATATACAAGTCTGGAGTTTATAATTGATTAAAATAGTTCCCTATTATTGAACATTTAGATTACTTCCATTATCTGTTGCTGTTATGAATGACATGGACATAACTATTTCATTATATACATTGTTATACATTTGTCTACAAGGTTCCTAGAGGTGGAAGTTCTTCCTTCAGACTTTAGATACATGGCATTAATTGTGTTCTCCACAATTTTATAATCACTTCACCCTCTAACTAGCAGTGTACTGTTTCTCAATACCATTACCAATCCCAAATATTATTATTCTTTTAAATAGTTGTCATTTTGACAAATGAAAAATGGCATTTCTCCTACTATTGATAAGATTGAGGATCTTTGTTCTAACGTTTGTCTCTCTTTCTTTCCTTTTATTTTTTGCTAAATTATTTGAGCTTCTTTAACAAAGTACCACAGAATGGGTGGCTTTAACAACTGAACGGTTGTTCTAGAGGCTAGAAGTCTGAATCAAGGTGTTAACAGGATTATTTTCTTCTGTGGTCTCTCCTTGGCTTGTACATGGCCGTCTTCTTTCTATGTGTTCACATGGGCTTATTTCTGTGCATGTCACTGTTCTAATCTCCTCTTTTTATAAGGACACCAGTCAGATCGGATTAGGGTCCATCCACATGCCTCATTTTACTAATTACCTCTTTGGAGGCTCTATCTCCAAATACAGCCGTATTGGCTGCTACAGCATCAACATAGGAATTTTGAGGGTACATAATTCAGTCTTTAGAACCAAGGATATTAACTCTTTTCATAAATATTCCAATTGCATTTGTTCTAGTGTTTAAATTGTCCATTGATTTTGTTAATGGAGTTTTTGCCAGTAAAGAAGTTTAAATTTAACCCCTTAATTCGTCTAAATTCAAGTGTGTGATATGGTACAAGAGAAAGCTCTAATTTGACTTTTTTTCCCATGTATCCCATTATCTTCATACTCTTTATTGCAAAGTTATTTCCACATTAATTTGTGTTTGTTTACTTACCATGCATTGAGAACTCTTTCATCAAGCATCTGTTCATGCTTGAGTCACTGCCATGTTGTTTTAACTTTTATAACTTTTAAATTTGTCTTTAATATTTGGTTTGATCTCCCACTCATTTTAATTTTTAGACTTAGTTATTTTATTTTTACTTTTTTCAAAATGATCTTTGGAATCATTCTAAGTTTCCCCCTACAAAAAAATCCATTGACATTTTCATTGCAAAGTAGTCCATATTTTATGTTAGAGTTGTTCTTTAATAGCTTATAGTTTTGAAAGCTTTGAAAATGTCACCTTTTCCTAACATTTTTTCTTACAAGTTATTTCTAATATCAAGGAATACATTTATTTTTGCATACTTTTATATTTTTGTTTTGGTTACCATTTTTGTGAACTCTTGTGATATTTCTAATGATTTATAAATTCATACTTTTGCATTTTTAGGCATATGGTAATCTAAAGATAGTGATAATTCTGTGACCTTTTTTCTAACATAACTCAAATTTCTATTTCATGCATTATTGAATTAGCCAGAATATCCATATAAATATTCATTTCTACTGGTGTTAGTAATGGTTCCATAGCTTGAACTTTATTTTCATTGGAACATTACAGGTATTTCTGTATCTTTTACCTACACCTGAAATTGGATCTATTGAGGTAATCTGTACAAATGGTCACATGAAAACCATGTTTGTTTACTTGTTTTTCATTGAAGTTCCTATTACATAGACTGCATTTCATTAGGTAATCCCTTTACTCTGTGAAATGTGGTGAGTGAAAAGAAGTGGGTGATACTTTCTATCCCATGCCTCTCAGGATTCTCCGAGGGATATCTTTAATAGTATAACTCATTCTTTTATTAAAGATGTTAATTCGAATCAATAAACATCATTGCATACCTGTAATATACAAGGCTCTGTGCCACGAGCTGAGAATATAGACGAATTAAGCTTTGTCCTTAACCTCAAAATTTTCTTTCTATTGGGGGAGACAGATACATAAACCAGTGGATGCAATACATTATGACTTATGGAAGATAGAATGAGAACACAAAAGATGGTATAGTCAGTTTTACCTGGGTTAGTGGGAAAGTCTTTTTCTGAGGATATGGAGGAGATAACACTTAAGATGAATCTTCAAAATTGGTTGCATGTTTGGCAGGCAAGCAAGCAAGAAAAGGCCATTGCAGACAGAAGGAACAGCATGAGCACATCTGTCTGTAGGTGTGAAATGTCCTAGTGTATTTGAAGCTTAATGGTATTTCAATATTGCCTGCTTTGATTGTTTAGGCATCAAAGAGCCAGAACATTCAAATCAAAATAAACTATTAATCATGTTTGTATTACTTGCCACTTTCAATTATTTGTGATTCTCCTCTCCTCCCAGGTTTTAGTGTAGATTATTAAGAATTGACTAAAGTGAGGCTAAAGTTAGATAATTGAAAGAGCTCAGAAAAAAAGTGCTACACAAATGAAAGGAATTATTGACTGAATATTAATTTTCATTTCCCTGACGAGTACAGTGGTGAAGACTGCTAATTATCCCCCAATTTCATTCTCCCTTTCGTATATAGGAATAGAATTTATGTTGGGCATATGACCAACTAGTCAAAGACTACATTTCACAGGCTCTGTGCTAGGTATGTAAGGCTAGCCATTGTGACCAGGTTTTTGCCAATGGAATATGAACAGAAGTGATGCGTCTCATGTCTAGGCCATTCATTTAAAAGAAAGGGGCATTTCCTCTCTTGTGTCTTTATGTCCTTCCTTCAGGCTGGAATGTAAACATAACAGGAGCTATACAATTCTCCTGGACAAGGAGGTGGTAGGTATATATCAATGATATCAGATCAGTATGTTAGAAGGAACCAAGATCCCTGCTGATTTTGAAGCTGCCTACCCAGGTTCTGATGTGAAATAGAAATAAATCTCTCTAGTTTAAGCAGCTAAACCTAGTATTAAGACCTAGTATTCAAGGTCTCTTATTTATAGCAGCCAAATCAGTATCTAACATAACACAGGCACTATTTCTAGAAAAGGATTAGAAGAAATTCTTAGTGATTGTGGACTTGTCAATAAGTGAACCAACTGACCAAAATGAGAATTCTGCATTGGTAACCTTGGCTAATGCTCATGAAACAGATAGAGAACTCTGCTGTAGCATCTCTCTCCATCTATAATGGAGAAAATACTTAAAGCAAATTTTTATTTTCATAATTTAAATATCTCTACACAGGAAATATTTTTCACATATCAACAGAATTAACACTAAAATAAATGTAATAGTCACTGTGTGGGAATTTTCCCAATGTGATATGAAAATAATTTATATAATTAAAAAATATATATTGATTAAGCTATTTCTGACCTACCATTCTTGAGAAAGAGTAAAAAGAAAAATTATCATATTGATTAATCCAGAAGCTCTGTGCCATTCTAAGCCCTCAGTGGGAAGTCTTCTTACCTGCAAGGAGCAGAATGACTTTGTGCCTGATAATTTTGCTCAGAATGATCAGTAGGAGAAAACGGAGGTTGTGAGTCTAACAGATGGCTTTAAAATTTCTCCTTTTGACAAGGAAAGCAAAGCAAGCTGAAAATATATCAACAGTAATGTTGATTTGTAAAGGTTGTACAGCTGGTACACTACTATCAGATGAATCAATAATTAAAGGATGATCTCTATTTTTCTGTGGTATACAAAGCAATAAATGGCTGCTGAGATTAATTATTAATTGAATTGATGCAAAGGGCTTTAATCAATATTAAAAGCTGCTTATTGTAAGCATACCGCAACCAAACACACATATCAAAACAGAAAAAAGTCTTTCTATTCAATTAGCAGGTTTGGAAAACATCATACTCACTTTCTGGGAAGCATCCCAGGGAGATGCTGATTAGTTAGAATGAAAGACTGATCAAAGGTATGGTTAAAAAGGGAATGTTTCTTTCTTTTTTTTTTTTTTTTTAGTGGTGCGCGGGCCTCTCACTGTTGTGGCCTCTCCCGTTGTGGAGCACAAGCTCCGCGCTCCGGACGCACAGGTTCAGCAGCCATGGCTCACGGGCCCAGCCGCTCTGCGGCGTGTGGGATCCTCCCACATCGGGGCACGAACTCACGTCCCCTGCATTGGCAGGCAGACTCTCAACCACTGCACCACCAGGGAAGCCCGGGAATGTTTCTTAAAATGTCAGCTCAAAAGACTGAATTATGTTTGATAAGGGATTTGGAGTTAGTGATTATTTTAGAAATGATGTCATTTAGGTCTTATATATAGTTGGAGATTTAAAATATCTATTGCAGCCAATTGAATCAAATTAGATTTCTTTGAGACTTTGATGCTGCAAATAAATCATTGGGCATATGGAGAAGTAGTGTTCAGCAATAGAAAAAACACTGAAATGGGAAAACAAGAGACCTAGGGTCTCGTCCTAGCTCTGCCATTAGCTAAATGTTGCCAAAGTTCTCTTCCAGCTTTGAATTCTGTGATTTCCAAAGGAAATTTCAGTCTTGCCAATGACAAAATGTTATGTATGTCCATGAATTTGAAATTTTCATGGAAAAGGATTTAGAGAATTTAATTTGATTCAGATCTCAAAACTCAGACCTCAAACTAGTGAATGAGAGAAAACTTTTTCTGGTTAGGATTGATAAAGAACCAATTATAAGTGTATTTACCTGATTGGGACCATTCATAAATGCAAACAACTCTATTCTTGGAGGGCAAAGGAGGTTACATCTGCTTATTATATGCACAAATGAATTGTGTTTTATTAAAAATCACAGCTTGCTCATAGTGTTATGAATAGCATACATGGATTTGCTTTTCTCAGAGATTTAAGAGGGAAATGATACTTACAACCCTGGAATGGTGAAAAAGCATTTGATTTAGCAGAAAGGAATTTTTATGTTTCAGTTTTTACGGGCTTTTGGTTTTTAGGAGAATTTCATTAAATGGATTGTAACCATATCTTCTCAATTCACAGCCCACATAATAAGCAATTCCATAAAGTCACCTTTCTTTATACGATTGTAAAGTATTACACAGAGTGTCCTAGTATCATTAGTATTATCTATTTGTGGTAATTGAAGAATCTTAGTTATAGAGATCTCACTACACTAGTCCACTACAGAACACTACATAAGAAAGATAAGAGTATACCATTAATTATACTTTTATTTACATGAACTAATGATTTTCTTAAAACAAGGGCTGAAAGGTATTCACTTAGAACTAGTCCCAGTAATAGAGTGACAACTCTGTATATTCCTTCTAGACTCTTTTTCATAATGATACTAACTTTATTTCATTAGCAGAGGAGAATACCCTGAAGGTTGCTTCAGTACTTGGCAACATTCAAAGTGGCACCAATAAGTGGCAGCTACTTCTGTTAATCTTTAGAAGCAGTAATTAAATTAAAATGAATTTTCCACCTCAAATCTCATATTCCATGTCAGTAGTATTCTTTATTTGCCAAGATATTTTTTTTAACTGAGTTAGACAGATGGTTGTCTCTCTTTGAAAGACAAGGCAAAAAGCCAAAATAAAAGTGTCCAAAATAGCATGCTTCTATTAGAAATAGGAATTTGGGGATTTCCTATGTTTGAAATATATTATCTCAAGGCTTAAAATATCCTTTTTTAAAGAAAAATAAGCTTATAAATCCAAACTTGTAAAATGCAGACTCATACCTTGTTAAACCTGAAGCTCAGGGTACTATAGGCATAATAATAGTGTGAATTATAAGCTATTGTAACAGGTCTAAACCAAAGTGTTATGGGATCAATTGTCCCCCCCCACCGCAAAAAAAAAGAATAATGAAGTCCTAACCCCCAGTACCTGTAATGTGACCTTATTTGGAAATAGGATCTTTGCAGATGTAATCAAGGTAAGATGAGATCATACTGGATTAGAGCGAGACCTGAACCCAATGACTAGTGTCTTTACAACGGGAGAGAGATTTGAAGACCAACATACAAACAGGGAAGAAGACCATGTGAGGACAGAGGAAGAGAAATGCCAAGGATTGCATTAACCACCAGAAGCTAGGAGAGAAGCATGGGACAGATTCTCCCTCACTGCCTCTAGAAGGAACCAATCCTGCTAACACCTTGATCAGACTTCTGGACTCCTGAACAGTAAGAGACTAAATTTTTGTTGTTTTAAGCCACCCAGTTTGTGGTACTTTGTTAAGGCAGCCCTACGAAACTAATACAAAGATATTTCGGTAAAGAATCACTCACTTAGGGAGTGAGTGAGGAAAAGGAAGGAGAGAATTTACTTTAAAGATCATATACCTACAATATTTGTCTCTGTTACTGGCTTATTTCACTTAGCATGATGTCTTCCAGGTTTATCCATGTTGTCACAAATGGCAGGATTTCCTTATTTTTTAAGGCTGAATAATATTCTATTGTATGTTTAGACTATACTTTTTTGATCCATTCGTCTGTCAGTGGACATTGAGGTTGTTTCCATATCTTGGTTATTGTGCATAATATGGCAATGAACATGGGAAAGCAACTATCTCTTTGATATCCTAATTTCAATTATTTTGGCTTATACTCAGAAGTGGAATTGCTGGATCATATGGTAGTTCTATTTTTTAATATTTTGAGGAAACTACATTACTGTTTTCCATAGCTGCTCTACCATTTTACATTTCTACCAACAGTGTTCCAATTTCTCTACATCTTTGCCAACACATATTTTTTTGTTTTTATTTATAATCTCCATCCTAAGAGGTGTGAGGTGATATCTCGCGGTTTTGATATGCATTTCCCTGATGATTGGTGATGGTGCACACCTTTTCATGTACCTGTTAGCCATCTGTATGTCTTCTTTGGAGAAATGCCTATTCACATCCTTTCCGCCTTTTCTTAGTCGAGTTGTTTGGGCGTTTTTTGCTATTGAATTATAGGAGTTTATTTCGGATATTAACTCATCAATTATATGATTGGCAAATGTTTTCTCTCATTCCATAGATTGCCTTTTCATTTTGTTGATTGGCTCTTTTGCTGTGCAGAAACCTTTTAGTTTGATGTAGTTCCACTTGGTTGTATTGCCTGTGCTCTTTTGGTTTTATTACCTGGGCTTTTGGTGTCATAGCTAAGAAATCATTGCCAAGACTAATGATTCCACTTATATGAAGTATCTAAAATTGTCAGCTCACAGAAGCAGAGAATACAATGATGGTTGCCGGGGGCTGGAATAAGTTCTAGAGACCTGTTGTACAGCATAGTCCCTATAGCTAACAATACTGTATGGTGGGGGATGGTGGGGGACAGAAATAGGTGAGGTAAAATAAATGACATAAGGATATGAAATGTACAGTGTGGGGAATATAGTAAATAACTATGGAATATGTTTGCAAGGTAACAGATCGTAACTAGACTTATGGTGATAATTTTGAAATGTATAGAAATATTGAATCACTGTGCTGTGCTGAACAGGAACTAACATAGTGTTTTAGATCAATTATACTTCAAAAATAAATAAAGGAACTCATAGAGAAAGGGTTCAGATTTGTGGTTACCAGAGGCAGAGGTTGTGGGGGGAGGGAATTGGATGAAGGCAGTCAAAAGGTACAAACTTCCAGGGCATCCCTGGTGGCGCAGTGGTTGAGAGTCCGCCTGCCGATGCAGGGGACATGGGTTCGTGCCCCGGTCCGGGAGGATCCCACGTGCCACGGAGCGGCTGGGCCCGTGAGCCATGGCCGCTGAGCCTGCGAGTCCGGCGCCTGTGCTCCGCAATGGGAGAGGCCACAACAGTGAGAGGCCCGCGTACCACAAAAAAAAAAAAAAAAGGTACAAACTTCCAGTTAAAAGATAAATAAGTACTAAGGATGTAATGTACAACATGGTAAATATAATTAACGCTGCTGCATGTTATATATGAAAGTTGTCAAGAGAGCAAATCCTGAGAGTTCTCATCACAAGGAAAAAATTTTTTTCTATTTCTTTAAGTTTAATCTATATGAGATAGTGGACATTCACTCAACTTACTGTGATAAACACTTCATGAGGTACGTTAAGTCAAATAATTATGCTGTGTGCCTTAAACTTATACAGTGCTGTATGTCAATTATATCTCAATAAAACTGGAAGAAAAAAAAACATGGAATGTAAAATAATGAACAAAAACTACAAAAAACCCATTACTGTTTGGTAAACTGAAGAATGTCTTGAGAGGGTAGATCTCATGTTAAATGTTTTTACCATAAGAAAAAAACAAAGGGACACAAGGAGCCTTTTGGAAGTGATAGATATGTCTACTACCTTGATTGGTGGTGATGTCTTCATGGGTGTAGGCATATGTCTAAACTCATCATATTGTATACATTAAATATGTGCAGTTTCTTGTATATCAATTATGCCTCAAAAAGCTGTCAAAAAGAGATCACTTTTATAATTCAATTTGTGTAACAATATTTGTTTTGGGAATGTGTACAGCCAATTTCACCAGATTATGGTTGAAAGAGGAGGTGGTTTATTTTATATTTTATATAGATGTATTTTTATTTTGGGAAGGCTCTTTGTCCAATAAACATCTATGTTACACTTATTAAGAACTTTGGCAAACCTAAATTCATAGTCATCTACCAATCATTTCTTACTTTCAAGGACATTAAATCACTTTTAGAGTGGAAATGTTATCACATTGGCCTAAAAAATTCAAGCCACAGAATGGTGTGTCTGTCTGTCTGTCTATCTATTTATCTATCTAGCTATATGATTTTGACTTTTTGCAATGTAGACTGCTCTGTAACTGGGATAAGGCCCTTAACTGTGTTTCCTGTTCGACTTTTGGTGACCTCATGTAACCACTCCTCATATTTACCATGTTTTTGAGTTTCCATTTAAAGACGTAAGAGTATCGTAGTGAGTCTGCTAAAAATATTCATTGTGTGCCTATCGTGGTACAGATGCTTTCTAGGTGCTAAAAATCCTATGCTAAGGATCCAAGATCGACTGAGTCCCTGTCCTCAAGGACCTTACATTTCAGTGGGGAAAGCAGAGAATAAAATGCAAATAAGTGAGAAGATTTCTAGTACTGAAAATAATAAGAAGAACTATCATACTTTCAGGGAGGGTGACCAGGTGACCAATTTAGCCCAGGTGGTTAGGGAAAGCCTTTGTGGAAAAATGGTATTTGACTTGAGACTTGAAAGATGAGAAAGAGGCAGCCATGTAAATATTTGGGAGAAAAGTCATCCAAGCACAAGTCTCTCTTTATATATATATCAAAGTGTATACATATAGGATTGGCCAAAAGGTGCATCCGGGTTTTTCCATAACATTTAATGAAAAACCCGAATGCACTTTTTGCCCAGCCCAATATTTCTTATAATATATATTTCAAAGTATTTCATATATATTTATTCATATTTCAAAGTCCCTGGAACATAAATAAGAAATAAGCTTACTATGTAAGAAGAACCAGTTTGACTGGAGCACAATTAATGAGGAGGAGGGTGGAAGGACCTGAGAGTGGAGATACAGGAAGAAGCTACATCATATATGAGTTGTAGTCCAAGATAAGGAGTTTGTATTTTATTTTAGGTTTCATGGAGAGACGCTGGAAAGTTTTACGCTATGAAGCACCATTATCTGATTGATGTTTTCACAAAATTATGGGAGGTGCTGTAAAGAAGACAGGTTGTAGGGGAAAATGAGTAGAAACAGGGAGACAAATTATTAGGGGACTATTGCAGTAGTCCAGGCGAGTGATGATAGTGACTTGGACTGGGATTTTCAAATCCAGCAGAAATGTATTTGAAACATTTTAAGTGTAGAAATATCTTTGGAAATAGATTTTTGGAGGTATGACAGGACTTACTGATGGAAGGACCTAAAATCTGAAGGAAAGAGAAGAATCAAGGATGAGTCCTACCTTTTGTTTTTAGTCTCAAGAACTGGGTGTTTACTCAAAAGGAGAAGGGTTGGCAGGGAGCAGATTTAGAAGTAAAACCCTCTAAACCTATGTGGGCTCTATTAAGGTTGAGAACTCTATTAGACTTTGCAAGTGGCAATGTGGAGTAGGGAGTTGTATATATTATATGATTTCTGAAGTTCAGAAGAACAGTCCAGGCTGGAGCTATAGACATGAGAGGCATCAGTATATAGATTTGAGCTCATGGTACTGGATGAGATAGCTTAAGGAGAGTGTGTACAGAGGAAACAAGGGGTAAGGAAAGACCCCTGGGGCACTCCAACTTCTAAAAGTCTTATCCAGGAGGAAGAGCCAGCAAAGGAGACTAAGAAAAAGTGTCTAGTGACATAGAAAACTAGATGATGATTCAAGGAGAGCCAAGTGCTGTTGATGGGTCAATAAAATTAGATCAGAGATTCCCCTATTGGCTTGGGCAAAATGTAAGCCATTGGTTTCTTTAGCGAGAGCTTTTTCAAGACAAAAGAGTTGAGTTCCGGAGTATAGATAAGTATGTGAAAGAGCATTTCAATACCATGGTTTGAAAAATAAATGAAGAAATTGAGCTAGTGAGTAGAGACAAATATTTGGAGAATTGGAACCTTTGAAGGAGAATAGAGAAATGGAGATTTTTTGCTTGTTTATTTGTCATGTTTTTAAGATGTGTGATAATGATGCATATTTGAATGACAATGAGGATGGTTCAGCAGAGAGGAAGAAACATAATTGAGTAGAGTAGGACATAATTACAGGAGTAAGGTGTTTCCAAAGGTGAGAAGGGATGGGATTCAAGCAAGGCACAAGGGAGCATACTCCTAGAGGATACATCTCCTATGATAGCAGCAAGGCAGTTCAATATGGAGTTTAGAGTCAGTTCTCTTAAGGCAGATTTTCTGGGTTCAGATCTTGTGTTTGCTACTTTTTTTTCTAATTTTTTGCTGTTTTGTTTTGATAAACTTGGACAAATGCTTTCATTTCCTTGTCTCTAAAATGGGGATGATGTATGGTATCTAAAAAAAGCAAACACAAAGAAACAGAGATCAGATTGGTGGTTGCCCGAGGCAGTGGGAGGGGGAATTGGGTGAAGATGGTCAAGAGATACACACTCTAGTTATAAAGTAAATAAGTCCTGGGGATGTAATGTACAACATGGTGACTATAGTTAACAGTCCTGTTTTATACATTTGAAATTGCTAAGAGAGTAGATCTTAAAAGTTCTTATCACAAGGAAAAACAAAATCTTTTTAACTATGTGAGGTGATGGATGTTAACTAAACATATTGTGTCACCATTTCACAATATATACATATATCAATCATTATGTTGTAAACCTGAATCTTATAAATTGTAATATATAATTATATCTCAATAAAACTGGAAAAATTAAATATGGATGAAATAATAGCACACACCTCATAGAGCTGTCATAAATATTAAATAGGTTGAAGTGGATGAAGTGTATAAAGTAATGCTTGGCACATAGCAAGTTCTCAATAAAACCCAGCCAATGTTGTTGTTGCTGCTGCTGTTATATATAGGAACAGATGCAAGTGTGTAGTTGAAATTATTGATGAGAAGATGAGGAAGTTGTCAACTGATTGTACCTCTTATGTCTAAGAAGAATGCCGTGAGATTTTCAGAAGGATTAGTGAAAAAGAAGTTGAAAATTTGAGGAGAAAGGAGAAGGTGTTAAGTGGTTATTTTTTTCTAATTAAATACATTCTAATATCAGTGGAAATAATCAAGTACTGGGAACTCTATATCATTGAATTGTTATGAGGAGTAAATGAGATAATGTTTAAGAAATTCTTAAAAAGTACTATATGAATGGAATTATTATTTTGTTAACACGGGTAGTTGTAAAGAGAAATGTTTCCTCAAACAATTTGGGGTAAGGAAATGATAAAGGATATTACGTAGTTCGTTTGATTTTGCTCCTTGAATCATCAATTTATTATTTTATAATGTTTCATAGACATTCACTATCTTAGAGCATGTCTTTTCTTATTCATATAGATTGCATTTTTACTAAGTTGAGGCAAAAAATAAAGTCCATAAATTCAACATTTATTTAGGTAGTGAAGGATTATAGTTTCAAAATATGGAATATACCACTTAGTGTTTACAGTACTCTTATACTCCAAATGTGACTATTTAACAGGCTAAGTTTATTTTAAAACAAGACTTAGGTGTTCATGTTTGTAGCAAATAAATGGCATCTAAAACTCCTGGCAAAGTTACCGTTTTGACAACATGAAATTTTCCCATCCAGCTGGTCATTAGGCCTTTCCAACTGTCAATGTCTTTTGCAATCTTCTTTAATAGTAGCATATAATTAGCTTTATACAGATCAGAGACATCGGGGGGTAATATTCCAATGCAAATATCAAAATCCCAAGAAAGTTAACTCAAAGAGACATATGTCCCCACCATCCTTCATGACAGTCTTTAGCTCTGAAGGCTGTAGCAGTTGATTTGTGTAAGGTACTTTGAATCATAATGTGGAAATATTGTAATTAAATACCTACTGGAGTTCTGGAAAATATATTCAGAAGAATGATATAAATAGCAATATGTCATTAATGTACATTGTCCTTGCATATATAGTTCAGTAATCACTTCAAAGAAATATGCCAAATAATTAGGAAAAAATGGTTTCTAATCCTAGAGTGAATTTTTCAAGATTTGGGTATATGGGGAGTTTAAAATCAGTACAACTTTATTTGTAAGGTAATATATTATCAGAATAATCTAAAATTAATCTAATAAATTTAATGTATCACAATGAGTTGTGTACACATTTCCACACCTATACACATAGACACATGAAGATTCTCTAGGATAAAGGGGACAAGATTGTGATGCTCAAATAGAATTTGAGACATCTTTTTATCTCTTGAGTTAAGGAATTCCATTTTGGAACTTTAAGGTTTCAACACCTAATGTCTTTAATTCTCCTTTAACAAGAATATCTTCCTCCTTGGGTAGTTTCCCACTACCACAGAAAGGTTTCTGCCTTTATGAAATGTAATCTTTAGAGTGTCTACTAGATAGTAGTATAGTCAGCTGCTCCCCAGGCTCTGAATACGTAGAAGTATTTGGAATAGTTCTTTGTGAAAGTGTTGTCTAAGCAGAGGACTAACGGCAAAACTGTGAATAAGACACATCGTATGTGTGCAGGATATGACTTTTCACTAGCAGATAAAAGAAAATCACGTGTGCCATTACTAAGAGTTTCAGTTGCTTTGCAACGCATTAATTTGAGGACTGTCAATAATTAAATATTACTGTTCAGTGAAAAATGGAATCTACCAGGCTTCAAATCTGCCCATAGGAGACTTGCTGTTTGGCAGAACAAGTCCAAGACACCAACTGTGTGTCTCAGTTTGTAACGTAGCCAGGTCCATGATGCCAACTCACATGAGAGTGCTGAGTTTACCATCTACTGAAGGCTAACGTTGGCTTTATTACAGCTGCTAATGATGAATTGGGCAATAACCAGAATCCATTGATAGTAAGAAGGAAACCGCAGTCTGGAATTTACATGCGAATATCCTAAGTGAAAAATGTTCATTAATAAAGTCTGAACTAAATGTCAGATGGGATTTCCTTATTCCTTTTGAGTTTTTCATAAGCCTATTGCCTGCACCCCAGAGAGTTGACAGGAAATTCCTGACTCGACTTTCTCATTCTCCATCGAGTTATTTGTGTTCCTTGATGATTATACTCTTTTCATAAAACCATAATCATTTTCTGGCTGAGAATCATTAAGGATTTGTTTACAAAGTCATTTGTGTTTCTGTATAAACCACATATTCTAGCTCCTGGTCAGTACTAGAGTGGACCAATTGAGGACTTAAAGTACAAGCATTCTCACTCATCTCTGATGCTTGATGGCAGCTCATTCGATTACCCAAGTGATTGGGATTTTAGGCAAGTCAGGGCAGGGAAGGGCAGAGCAGGGATATTATATTAATACCCCTACTTGAAGGCTGAAAACTTGGAGACCCAGAAAAGATAAGTGATTTGTCCAAGGTATACAACTGGTTACATTCAAACACTCATTAGGAAATCATAGGTCCTATTTTTGATTGTTTTCCATCACCTTATTCTGACCTTTAATATCTTATGACAACATAAGTACAGCTTATTTCCACCCCTGATTTCTCAGTTACAGTTCAGGAGTATAGTCTATGTAGAAAATAGATCTCCCTAGTTTCAGTGACTTATGGAATATGATGATTGCCTTGCAATAAATAAACCCTAATATAAATTCCACAAATACTGCAACATGTGAATATATTAATGAATGACTTAAAATCCTCTACTAAAAAAGTGATTTTTATGAATATTTCAGTTACCTGGCCAATTCATGATTCAGCTGATATGGCTGTTAAGCTAGATGTCCCCTTGCTTCCCTTTAGGATTCCTGCTAAAGCCACACACACTACCTAGTGTTGCTTTTTTTGGTTATAGTTCCATATACCTTGAGCAAGTGATAAGCATGTATTAATGTTAAGAAGATTATAGACCTTCCAATCATATAGCACCTACACTCTCCCAGAGATCAGGGCAATTCACTAACTTCACCTCCAAAGGACACAATTATACAGTGGTTAAGTGCATAACTCCCAGAATCAAATGGACCTGGGTTTGAATCTGAGCATAGGTTGATTTATTTATTAGCTGTCTGACCTTGGGCAAGTTACTTAACCACTCTTGTTCTGCATTTTTTTCATCTGTGAAATGGGAAAAAGACTGGCACCTGCCTCAGAGCATTGAGGAAAGAAGTAGCAAATTGACTATTGTAAAGCGCTTAGCAAAATGCTAAGTGCATATTATGTAGTCAATATTTAAATGATAGCTGCTGTTGCCACCACCACTGCTGCAGCTGTTATTGTTGTTATTGGAGCATCATTAGAAATCCCACAGAAGCAAATTGGGAAGGGGAATGGACAGGCAAAGAATAAGGAATAAGTGATACATTGCCTCTGTGTGTAGTAGAAGTAGAAGAGAATGATGGCTTACTAGCTAATTTCTTGAACTTCCCCACATAATTCTGAAGACAGTAAAGTGCCCTTTCTGGTTTGTCAACTATGCCTCTAACTATTTTGAACAATCAGGGTTATAAAATAAAAACCAAAGCACAATTTTGCAAGCATTTTTGCTTTTCTTGTAAAGTATATGCCACATGCTTAGGAGAAATTTAATCAGCTGGTGATGATTCACATATTCCTAAATCATCACTACTGATTGTGAAGAAGCCTTTTGATAGGCAAAAGTTTTTTATTCTTGTTATAACCATACAATCTGTCCTATGGAAAAATTGGTTACTTTATTTCTTAAATAAATGTATTTAACATTAAAGATTTGGTTTCAAGCTCTGAATTTGTTGATTTGTGAGGTGGAGGGGACAAGGGAGAGAAGGGAGAGTTTTGAACGTTGTAGAATGAGCATTTCCATCCATAAGAACGAATTCTGATAGACACAGAATGTTTGAGAGCGAGGTGATTATACAACAGAAACTGATTGCTTGTCTCTCTGTTCTCCTGAACACCCACAAAATACTCAGAAACATCCATCTGAAAGGTATTTTAACTAAGGTAGTGACACAGAATGTCACAGACAAACGATCTAAGTGACGAAGTAATTTTAAGCGGACAATACTGATATAAACATGTAAAAGAGCATGAATACTGGTGTTTATGTCAAGCAACTGATACTCAGGATCATAAAGGAAGTTGAAGAACAGGTCAAAATCTATATAATTACGATGCTTTGTCATGGACAGTATAATAGCTTTGAAAATGAGCTTTTGACTGCAGAAATACTCTTTGTATAGTATGGAGAGACACTTATTTATTATTTGTCAGAACTCCAAACACCATTAAGTGGCTACAAGATGATAGGTCTAGTCCATTTATTTCCTGGGCAAATCAGGCAGGTTCTTTGGCACACAGTGAGGAATAAGCTTCTGTGAGGTCTTTACCAAGATTCTGTTCCAAGGTCCTGCCAAGAAACAGGGCTGGTATAAGATTGCTTCCCCTAGTCTAGCAGCCCATGTTCTTCTAAGTGTTCCTAAACATGTTAGGTATTAGAGTATAGAATTTCAAAATACCAAAAGCAAGTCACAGGCAGAAATGCAGGTGGTCCAGGGCCTTGCCTTCAGAAGCCCAATGTTAGTAACACACCTAAAGAAGACGAATGTCTCAGGAAAGCACTTGTACGGCTATTTATTAGTTTGCAGTGATTAAAAAAATAATCACAGTTGCTGAAATATTTGAAGTCTGCATAACCAGCGTATTCCCTCTCTGTAGGCATTTATATGTAACCCAAGTTATAGTCAGAAAATTGCTTGGTGAGAATGGAATCAAAACAAGAGATATTAGATTGAAGTTTTAATGTTATCAAGCTAAAATAGATAATCACAATAAAATTGATCTTACCAATAGAACTAAAATTCTTGATGTTTTGCCAGCAATTCCCTGTCCCCATTTTTATACTAGAAATAGCTGTAAATATGAAAAGGTTATGATTAAAGGCCCTTTATCTACTGGTTAGTGCTTGCATGGTCTCTGCTAACCTTTGCCTCTGTGATGCTCCTTTTCCACTTCAATGACTTACCATTCCCTACCACCTTCTGATTTTCCTTTGATTTGATAATAACTTCAAGCAAGTTAGAGTCAAATCCTGTGGGCTTTGGAGTTGTATCAGTCAGGGTCCCAGGAAGAAAAAGCACACTTTAGATGGTTCAAATGAAGAAATATTGATGGATGGATGTAAATCACCCAGAAACTACCACTAGTTAAAAGTTGTTACAACCATTAATCCTGAAGGGATTATAGTAGCTGAGTAAAAGCAGGAACCATGGAGAGGACTCTTAAGGGCAGGAGGTGTAATCATGGAGGGGCTTGAGTACCTCTAGTGACAAGGTGCTGAAGTGAGAAGGCCTTAGGGAAGAAGGACTCTGACTTTTTCTTCTCCTACCCTAATATCCTCTACTGGTGCCTCCTGTTTGCCTAACCTCATGGAAAGGTAGCTGGCAGGGAGCATGGGTAATTTAGTCCACAGAAGTCAGACTGCCAGGGAACAGAGCAGGAAAGAGAAGGAGTGGAGGTGGATATTTCTGGTAGTTGTGGAGAAGGGAACAAAAGATAATAACCAGCATAGACTCCTGTCTTTGTACATCTTTCTAGAGACCTTTTTGTCTTAGTCTGCTTGGCTTCTATAACAAATAAAGTACCATAGACTGGGTGACTTGTAAAAAGTAGAAATTTATTGTTCATGATTTTGGAGGCTGGAAGTTTAAGATCAAGGTGCCAACATGGTTGGGTTGTGGTGAGTGCTCTTTTCTGGATTGTAGGCTGCCAACTTCTTATATTTCCATGTGGTGGAAGGGGACAAGGGAAATTTCTTAGACCTCTTTTATAAGGACACTAATCCCATTCATGAGGACTCTGGCCTCATGGCCTATTCACCTCCCAAAGTCCCCACCTCCTAATACCATCACCTTTCGGGTCAGGATTTTAACATATGAATTTGTGAGGGACGTAAACATTCAGACCATAGTGCCTTTTCTGTGGTCATCTAGCTCACTGTGTCCTGATCTTATGTTCCCTCAAAGGAAAGTCTTGTTTATCTCATATCTGATGTCTTGGTCACAGTGTTCACTGTAGTCCCCCAATCACTGAAATCATAATCTAGAAAAATAAGACTGGTTCATTACTGGAACCATAGAACGGGTGAACACCAGGAGCATATCTAAAAGCCAAAGTCAAACTTGCTTATTCTCTAATCTGGAACAGAGTATAAGAGTAGAAGAATGAAAAAGATAGAAAGGAAGAAGATGTTCACGGTGGTGAGAACACATGTGTAATGGGAATGTATGTGATCCATGGGCCTGAATCATCATTGCGCACCAAGACACAGGGTTTTCTGTTTTTTTGGTTTTTTTAATCACGAGGGAACTAGTACTGCTGCTGCCCTACATACTCAGGAATTCTCAACCAGGGCAGAGAAGAGAGTGCTCCTGCCCTACATACTCAGGAATTCTCAACCAGGGCAGAGAAGAGAGAAAAAAAATGATAGTGTTTGTTGGAAAGAGAAAACCACTGAATGATTTCTACGGAGAAAAAAGAGAAACTTTGGCTTTGACATTGCTTTCAAATAATTAGTTATCAAGCAAGCCCACTACTAACTTTGACTGAAATATGCAGTGATCAAGGCAAGGAAAGTTTACTGTTTTTTACCAGTTTCGAGTATAATCATATCCTCCTGCAAATAACATGTCCTCTAGCCAAACCGGACTTTTTGTCATTTCCTTGCTTCCCACTCCAATATATTTCCTCATTCTGTTTCTTCATCTTTACCTATCAAAATTCTACTCATCCTTCAAGGCTCATTTCAACATTACTTCTGATCTTTGATGAAGCCTTTTCTTTTTTATTGTTATTATTATTTTTAATAAATTTATTTATTTATTTGTTTTTATTTTTGGCTGTGTTGGGTCTTTGTTGCTGTGTGTCGGCTTCTTATTGTCGTGGCTTCTCTTGTTGCAGAGCACGGGCTCTAGGTGCGCGGGCTTCAGTAGTTGTGGCTGGCGGGCTCAGTAGTTGTGGCTTGCAGGCTCTAGAGCGCAGGCTCAGTTGCTCTGCGGCATGTGGGATCCTCCCAAGCCAGGGATCGAACCTGTGTCCCCTGCATTGGCAGGCAGATTCTTAACCACTGTGCCACCAGGGAAGCCCAAAGCCTTTTCTTGATCAGCCTGTATTACTGTGTTTATTCTTCCCATGTAGTTGATCACCTTTTGCATTATTTTAAAGTTGCTTGTAAGATCTTTGAGAGCAGAGGCAGTATCGAGTTAATCTTTGTTTTCTTAGCAACCACTAGCATAGTGCCTAGGATACCCATCTTTGGTGTAAAGAGCCTTTGGACTCCTTAGATGCCAACATAGTGGGTGCAGCTTTCTGCTAGTGTTATTGACAACTGTGGCATCATTATTATATATGCTAATAGAAACCATGGAAGCAGATGTTCTTAGGAGTAGGATTTAAAATGTCAGTGGATATGGATGCTGATGATATGAGAACGTCTGTCTTCATAGGACTGAGTTTCTCTCACAGAATGCTAATAATTCTATTACTCTTATGAGCACTTTTTTTCCTTGTAAATCACCTGTTTCATAAAACTTTTTAAAAAGTTATCCTCAAGTTCTGTAAAGAATGAAAAATGAAGATGCTATTCTTTTCTAATTTGGTACTGTTCACAACCATGACTTGGGAGTTACTTATACCCTAACAGGTATTCTCAATCACAGGATCTATTTCCAAATTACAAGAGGTAATATACATTCTAATTGGATCCTTGTTATCTGTCTAAAAACTGCAAATGAAATAATTACTTAACATTCTGCCTTCAAGATTTTATCAATTTTTAATGACTAAATTCTACTTTCACATTAAAAAAGTTCAGCACTTATCAGCAATTATGAATATAAAAATAAAGTCTAATGTAATAAAATGCAGTACATAAAAATGGTAGAAATATAGCTGGTGGTTAATTAAGAGATAACGCTTGCAGTACTGAATAGTGTCAGCCTTTGGCACAAATATTAAGGTGAAGGAAAGTCATTATTTTAAGAGCAGGGAAGTAATTTATAAGCATCATATTTATGCTGCAGCCTGATTTACAGGAATACCATCGGATGATGAAGACAAGGAGGGTTATGTAGAAGAATGGTGTTCTTGTGCCCATCTACTCTCTGCAACAGATGCCTTTCTGTTCTTAGGCACAATGCCCTACCTTGACTTTATTTTTCTTCTTTGTAAAATGGAGGACACTTCTCTGCTTTAATTACTTCATATGATTTTAATGATTGCAAAATAAAGAAAAAGATAAGAGAGAATATTGACAAGTTAAACAAATGTTATATAAATGTGGGAGAAGGCATACACACACACACAGAACAGACATAAGCTGCACTGGTATTGTTTTTTTTCCTTTTCTTTTTTTTTTTCTATTGAAGTACAGTTAATTTACAATGTTATGATAGTTTCAGGTGTACCCCAAAGTGATTCAATTATACATATATATCTATTCTTTTTCAGATTCTTTTCCATTATAGGTTATTACAAGATATTGCATATAGTTCCCTGTGCTATACAGTAGGTCCTTGTTTATCTATTTTATATATAGTAGTGTGTATCTGTTAAACCCAAACTCTTAATTCATCCCTCCCCCCGTTTTCCCCTTTAGTAACTGTAAGTTTGTTTTCTATGTCTGTGAGTCTTTTTCTGTTTTGTAAATAACTTCATTTGTATCATTTTTTTTAGATTCCACATGCGTGATATCATATGATATTTGTCTTTCTCTGTCTGACTTACTTCACTTGGTATGATAATCTTTAGGTCTGGTATTGGTTTGAAGTAGGACTGTTTAGTCCATTAGAAGACAGTGTATGCTTCACAGTAATTTTCTTAACTATTCCTCAGTATATGCTCTGAGATGCATATATGACTAGGAATTAAGGTAAAACAGAGAGCCCTTAAAGTTATCCATTCCTGAAAAAAATATGAACTCACCAGGGACTTGAAAGATACACTTCCTATGTCACTTGTAAGATGGACTCCAAGGTCATTTCTAAGATTTAAAATCTCTAATTTTTGCTAAAAAAAGAATATTTGAAATAATTTTAGCAAAAGGATTAAAAAGAATATAAAATTATATACTATAGATATATATAAGATCAAGCCAATAAAGTGACCAAATCTAGGGCAATTAAAAATGTCCTCAAAAATGTACTTTGTAGTGAATCAAAGGCCAGTTAAGAAGGCCTTTCTCTGTGTGTGTTGACATTTTCTTTATATATCCATTACGAGTTATAATATTGTGATTTTTAAGGAAAAAATATATATATTTGGTCATTCAGATGACCAAAATATATTCCTCATATATATTTGGTTTTCATCCACAGTTCCATGCTTACAGCTTCCAAAGCCCTTGGAATTTCCTTAGCAGTAAGACCAAGGGGAGCACCTCTTGTTATAATATTTGGTATCTTGTCTTCAGTTCTTGAAATCACTTCAGAGCCATAAAGCTGAAATGGGTATCATGTTATTTTTATAACAAGTTCCTTTCCACCACAACTGGGTTTGTGTTCATGAAGATGACTTTTAGAAAGCACCTAAGGATGGGGGCTGGTTGCCAGGGTAACCAATCATGAATAAAAGGTTGGAACTTTCAGTCCCACCCCCTGATTTCCAGGGAGGAGCGAGGGGCTGCAGATTGAATCAGTCACCAACGGCCAGTGAGTTCATCAATTATGCATATGTAGTGAAGCCTCCATAAAAATCCAAAAGGAGGTGATTCAGAGAGCTTCCAGGTTGGGGGAACCAGAATGCTTTCATGTGCCATTGTGCTGGGCCCCAAGTTCCACTAGGACAGAAGCCCCTTTGTTTGGGACTTCACCCTATGTTATCTCTTTATCTGGCTGTTGATTTGTATCCTTTAATATCCTTTGTAATATATTTGTAATCTAATGAGTAATCGGGTTTCCTGAGTTATGTGAGCCATTCTAGCAAATTAATTCAACACAACGAGGGGGTCGTGGGAACCTATGACTTGTAGCCAGTCAGTCAGATGTTAGTTATCAACCTGGAATTGTGATTAGCATCCTGAGTTGGAGGGGGTCTTTGTAACCTCCAATTTGTGGCCGGTATGTCAGAAGTACAGGTAACATCCTGGGTTTGCGATTGGTGTTTGAGGTGGAGGGCAGTTTTATGGGACTGAGCCCTTTACCTGTGGAATATGAGTCTATCTCTGGGTAGATAGTGCCAGAATTGAGTTGAATTCTCAGACATCCTGATGGTGTCCAAGAATTCCTTGTTGGTGGGGACAAGCCTCCATATACATGTTGGAATTGGGTCTAGGAACCCAAAAATACTAGTAATTTAAATCAACTAAATATCTAGTATTTATAATAATAGTAGTTTTGATAGACTAGTCAGTGATTAATCTGTTTTTGACAATCAGTTGTAACAACAATAAAGAATCAACAATGATAATGATCAGTGAATGACTATAGATATGGCACTTGGGAATCTGTAATGTGTTATAACCAGATACCACATAATGAGGTTAATAAAAGTTTTTTGAAAGAATAAGGGAATGAATAAATAAATGCTAGAGATTCTCGTCACTCATTTAGCAATTTTGTTTCTGTTTTCATGTGTTATATTTATGCTTTCTTGCAATAAATATTATGCATATAAATGGATATGTATTCAGGTATACAATCTCCTGGGGGCAGATGTATTTTGGAATTCAGAAGTTTTTTGATTTAGAAAAGTGATATGGAGCATATACTGATTTGGGGTAACAACTCAAGTGGGTCTGAATCAATACCTCATCCAAATATTTACAGTATATGGGAAACATAAAGTTTATGAAGCACAAACCTCAGTCAGTTAAGTTCAAATTTTGTTGAACTGAATTAGTTGGGCACCAAATTTGGAAAAACTCTTTGTTTTCAGAGCATTTTGGATTTTAGAATTATAGATTTGGTATAGTGCCATGTAGTAGTTTCTACCAAGGTTAACTGAAATGACAAGTATGATTATGTTGGCCTCCTTTCAATCTGAGAAGTTTTGTTTTTGTCTTGTTAACCCCTTTTTTAGCTGAAGGAACGGGCTTTGAGTTGACTTGAGGCTCTTTTGGAATACGGAGGGATGGTTTGGAGTCCTTCTGATGGAGCAGAAGGCAGAATCAGAGGCAACTCTTTTCACGAGGGGATCTCAGAGAACTAGGTAAACACCAGCTTGAGAATGCCAGAGAGTTGGAGAAAGGCATTTCCTCCATTTTTGCTTGGAACACAACATGGCTCAGTCGGACACCTGAGTCCTGAGGCCTGAATATGGGACAGTGATATTTTTGCACTCAAAATGTTTTGCAGCTTTAAGGAGCATAGGGAGTCAGCATTGCCAGAGGTGAGACCACCCTCAAGTGGAATTGACCAGTAGCACACAGGGACAAAAGATCTTAAATTAACATGAGAAACAGATTTGCCCTCTGGATTTTGGTGAGGGTGGGGGGCTCCCATGAATTCCCAGACATAACTGAGGGAGGATTTGGTGGGAGCTTGAGATCTAATTGCAGGTGGATGAATGTAAAAAGCTAGTGAGATTTGAGCATTAATGTTATTATAACTTTTATGCAATGCAAACTGAAAAATCCCCGGGGAAATTCTGGTTACACTTACATTTCTGAGGATTATGTATTTAGACTTAAAATGCAACTTTCATACCATCATAAACTAAAGTTATTTAAAATTTATAATTATTTAGCAGGTGTGGTGGCGAGGTCTTGGGTGGGTTGCAGAACGATACTGCCACCTGAATGAGATCATTCATTTGGTTAATAATCATTTTAGAAATAAAAACTCTAGAGGACCAAAGAAAAATTTACACTGCCCTCCTCCCAAACTAGCTAAACAAACAAAAAATACTGTCAGTATGAATATGTGGGTCAAGAAGGAGGGATGGACTTGTGCTTGGGCAGTGACCATCTGAATGTTAGCTGGGTCTTTAAAACAATCATTTGGTTTGTTACTCTGTCAATATTCACTCTCTAAATAATATTTATCCTTGTAAGAATCATGATTGACCCATTTTTTTGTGTGTGGCATTTTTACCTCATTATGAAGTACATTTAAGAAAAAAGAAACATTTTCAGAGGGAAAGATCAGGGTTATTTCCATGATATCCTAAATAATACAAATGAGTGATAAAAGACACTGATTAAAGTCTTTTAAGACAAAAAGAATAGAATAATTTGGAATTTAAATTTAATTTTCAAAAAGTTATTGAAGCAATATAAAAATCACTATGTTCCTTTGTATAAGCTGAATGTGAATTAATAATGTATATTTATTTTATTCCTTGTAAAAGGTTTTAATATCAGCAATTATAATGTTACAGATATTAAATTCAATTAAAGAACCAAATGTGCTAATTTTTCCTTTAAGTAACAAAGTCATTTTCAAGTTTTAAGTGTATGAGAAGCATTTTCAAATTGGATGCAACTTTTTATATTAAGAGAACAATTTAAACCCAAAAAGCAAGCAAATACATTTATGTTTTAATTTGAAAAAAAAAAATGTCAGTGGAAACAACCTTATAAAGATATATCAATTTGCAGCCACAAAAGCCAATTGTAATGTCAGGAAAAATAATTGCCACAATAAGAATTTACTAAGGAAAACGTGGCATCACCTTTAAGTTCAATCACATGTTCACTGCATGCAGTCATTTGTTAAAACTCTAGTCTGTCTGTTCTAATTTGTTTCCGATAAGCCACTAATATTGTCCCTATCATTCCTCTTCGAAGCTCTTTATATCGGGGTTTTTCTCTTTGTTTTACAGCATTGCCAATAGTAAGGGATTTCAATTGTGTAACAGAAAGAATGGCTAAAAATTCCATTGATTCATTGTTAACCAGAGAGCATTGAAGAGAAATTTGAAAGTTATGCAGAATGGTAACAGATTGGAGACTGAAAAGAAAGGAAGAAAATAAATGTAAATATTAGTGAACTCATTTTCCCTGTAGGAGTATTGATTTCATTCATCTTGCTTGATAGATAGGATGACTAAGCAACAAATCCAAAGGCGTCAATTGAACAGGAGACAGGAGTGTAGTAGAGGAAAGGTGAAATGATGAATGTTACTTCGTTAAAAGAAGGAAAAATGCAATCCTTCATGAGGGATTCATCATTTTTCTTCTTGTTTTCAAGCCATCTTAATAAGCATTTGATAAATGCCTATTTAGCTATAAGAGAAAAATTATGCTTAAAACCTTAGCTCATGGGTCATCTTTCAAATATTTCATCGTAATTTAAAAAAAAAAACTTTATCAGATTCCCTGTACGATTGTTTAATGTCTTGGTTTTAACTTTTCTAATAGTCATAGAGAAACACTAAGAAATTTCATCATGAGCAATAGCAAATTTATGACAAAATAGTGTGTCATATATATTTCCCCAGCAACACTGAGAGCAGTTTATATGAAAATTTCACTGCAGATATTGGTCTCAGTAGATAGCACATTATTCCAATTGCATATATGCAGACTTAAGATGAAGCTATTCTCACAGGGATTCAATGATATTAAAATATGGAGGGATTGTGAAAATCATAAAAACTGTGGAATGAAAGTTGAGAATACAAATATTTACAACTGTTAGTGTGAAGGCCAGCTGACATACATATACATATGGAAGTTTCAGAAAGAATTGGAAGGGATAAAAGAACAACCACGGTTTCTCTCATTTCATATAGAAAGCTAGTCTTTCCATTTATCTCCATTGAATAGATTGTCTATTCCAGATAGTTGTGCTAGAAGGTATTTGTCTAGCAAAGCTGTGTTATATTCAGCATGAAAATAAAAGAAAAAACAAAGATTTATTTAATGTTTTATTGGCCAGATTGGGAAGATAAAATCTACTTGAAAAAAACTACATATGAAAGTATATTATGTGTACAATCTAAAAGTCTTCAATGATATCTTAACATTTGTTGCACTGTTTGCAATAGTATGCATTTAATGTCTTAGCAGATAAGCGATATTTTGTGTGCCTTTACTGAGAAAAAAAAATAGTATTTGATCTGACCACATCCCTGATAAAAATATGAGGGAGTGAGAAATGAATAATCCATTTGTTAAATAGCTAGTGGAAGCAGCTGCATAGCACAGGGAGATCAGCTCGGGGCTTTGTGACCACCTAGAGGGGTGGGATAAGGAGGGTGGGAGGGAGGGAGACGCAAGAGGGAAGAGATATGGGGATATATGTATATGTATAGCTGATTCACTTTGTTATAAAAGCAGAAACTAACACACAATTGTAAAGCAATTATACTCCAATAAAGATGTTAAAAAAATAATCTATTTGTAAAAGCATCTTTATTAAGTGGGAAAAGAAATGTAATTTGGCTGACATTCTAGACTTAATATTAACAACAGCTACTCTGAATTTAGTTCCTATTCTGTGGCAGGACGTTTACAATATTAGATTAGATAATTATCAAAATATGACAATGAGGTATTACAGGTACCCCTGCTTTTTGAAAGTTTGCTTTGTCACTTCACTTTTACTTAAAACCTACGTTAGTACCAGTTTTCGCTAACTGAAAGAAATCCAAAGAAAATTTTCACTTTTATGAAAAAAAGGTGAAAAGCAAAAATAGCGTTCAACATTTGTTTTCAAGCAGCGCATACCCTGAGCAAGGGAAGTGGCACTGCCAAGCTCCTCTCCCTGGGGAACTACACTCGGCATCTCAGCATCAAGCCACCATAGCTTTGAACTGTGTCTGCGAGCATTTGTGGTTTATCTATCTTGTTTTATTTTGGGCATCTGTTAGCAGGATGTGACTAAGATAATTGCTTCTTCGCTTTCCGCCATTTCGGAGTGGGGGATAGGAGAACCTGTATTACTGTTATCAGTGCTATCTCCAAATTACAAATTCTGTTACAGAAGCTCAGAGAGATCACATGACTCACCCATGTTTGCATAGCTAGTAAATGACAGAGTTGGAATTCAGACCCAGATGTTATTCACCCAAGTTTGCCTGAGACAAAGTACCTTAGCTCTTAACGATGAAACATAAATCTTGAGGAATGGGTATAATGCAGGGTTTTTTCACTGATAGAGCAGGGAGAGAGCATGAGGACTGCACTGTTTTGAACTTTCCCATTGTTTAAGGGAAATAGAGTAAAAGTGTCAACCTTCTTACCTGGAAATGTTTATCTGAAATGAAGTAAAACTAGCCAAAATTCCTGGACTGGTCTTTGCCATATGACCAAACACAGATGAGAAGGAAAAAATCATTCTGGGATTGCTGATCATCATAAAATATTTTGCAAAATGTTGAAAATAGCAAAAATAACACTTTTTTCCAAGATAGATTTAGGTGGTCAGAGATAATTTGCTCGTTAAAGTTAGAGAGCCACCAATTATCTCCAGTGGGTTTTAGCCCCTGGAGATATTTTGTTTGTGTCATCTAGACAAGACTATTTGTCAATATACTCACAGAACAGACAAATAGAACTACTATTTATTGCTGTGCATGATCACTAATTACAAAAGGCAGTTAATGTTCCAAGAATGTTATATGTATTCCATCTCATTTAATGGAAATGTAGTATTGTTTCCTTTGTATTTCTTATTCAAAATTGTAAACACCAGCTCTGGATATGCATGTGCAGTGTTGCACACAGAATAATTTGCACCAGATAATGTGGATGTTTGACTACTTTATTTAGTCAAATTAGATCTAGTAATTAGTACTGTGGTACGACTCTATTTCATATGGAAAACAATTCATTGAGGAGGAAAAATAAAGCTAAAACACGGGGCTATTGCTCACCCTTGGATCTCGTGCTAATTTTTGGTTGAAGAGATTCTACTAATTTGGGAAAATTCCTTACACATTTACTCTAATATGATGAGCACTTTTAAAATTGGAGTGAGGAAATCTTACAAAAGCAAAATTGACCACCTGTGGCTATCTCCTTATCACCACTTTTCAGATGAATTACACTTACTGGTAAGTTAGGATGCCCCTGCATCCCTAGTTCTCACCCAAATAAGTCCATAAGGTAAATATGACCAAATGGCAGGATCCAACTTTAATCGTGTGCTTATGCTCCAATCTACTTGTAAAATTTGTAATGTGTTCATTACAGCACTTTGGAGCTGGGAAACACCTTTAGGGTAACTTAATTACAGAGAAGAAAATGAGGTCCAGAGAAGCTAGTTTGTGACAGAACTAGGACCAGGACCAAAAATTTTTCTCTTCTGATCCAGAATGTGTTCTATATTGCACCTCTTCAATTTTATTTGCAGATACAGGAAACAGATAATTATCTCTTTTCTTTGTACTGTGGGACTCGAGGGACATTGTTCCAGCTAATGATTAAGAACTCTCCAGACAATAGGGGCTTCTTAGACAATGGGTGAATTTCCAGGATGTCCGGCCCCCTTCCGAGAAGGAGGGAGATAAACAAAATGTAAAAAAGGTATCTGTCAAAGAACCAATCAGGAAGCCTGGGACAGGTTCCCTCTCTGGTCCGAACAGAAGCTAAGAACCTATCATTAAAAATCACAATTGAATCCACACTTTGCATAACAGAAAATTAAGACCTATAAAAATGCATGTTCACGCCCTGGGGGGGTTCCTTCTTCGGCCTCCTGCGTGAGGACCGAGGAACCCCGGTGCACCGGCCTTCAATAAACCTCTTGCGTTTTGCATCGGCTTCCGACTCTTGTTGTTTCCTGGGCGAGTCGAAACTCCTAGGAGACCGCGAAGGTCTAACAGTACTACATATGCACTTAAGAAATGCACTCATGAAAAATATTTCCTGAAAAATGTGATTTAAGAGATAATTTCCTTACAGTTACATATATAAGCTCATTGCTTGTGCTGAGGAAAAGAATGTGAGGACAATTTAAGTTTATTATAAGCATCCTTTCTATTGTAATACTCTTCTGTGGGCTAGGGAACCCGTCAATATGTCTATTTCATTGAAATTTGTTTCCTACACTTAAAATTCAGGTGCTCAATCCATAATTTAGAAAGATTCACTGAAAGAGAAATGTTTATTTTTTTTAAAAAAATCTGTGGAACAAAGAAAATAATCATGAAACAAAAGCCTGAAACACTTATGGAGCATCATGTCCCTTTTTGGAAAGGATTAAGGACGATCGAAAAAGGAGGAAAAAACTCTTTTGTTTTCTGATATTGAATGATAATACTAAATGATAATGTTTGTTTTGCTTAACCTGGTGTCATTTCATGCATACTTCACAGTATTACTATACACTGTCATTATATGCCTTCAGGATTCCATCCCCAATTGGATGTTTCTTATATAAGTAAAAGAAATCATAACTTTATGAATATGGATGATTGATGTAGAAAATGTGAAGCTTAGAATTTGGTATTTGGGGGTTTATAGCATTCTAAATATACACATTTAAGGCTCTTCTCTTGTTAAAACCTGTCTTGCTTAATTCCATCAACACTTTTCTTTGAAATACTCTTTTCTCATCTTCGTTTCCCTCTCTTCCATTCTCCTTTCTCGAGCCTTCTCCTGTATATGCTAGTGTTTATGTGTTTCCCTCGGTCAGGTCAGTCCTATTAGACTCCCTTTACTTCCTTCCTTTGACATTTTCTTATTGAAGGTCCTAGATGTTGTGGTGATTAAGGGCTCTGAATTCACAGGATGGCTAAAATAGATAGGCTTATCACAGATTAGCAGTGAAGCCAGCTACACATTCTTAGTGCCTTTGAAGTGGAAATGGCTTCATAGTTTAGTAGCCCAAGTCATCCTTTGAAACAGATGCCCTTAATTTTTCTTCAACTAAATGCAGTAGGCTTTATTGATATGGCTTAAATTTCTTTGATTCAGGTTTCTGACAGGGACACCCCAGGGGTTTCTGGATTCAAAGGGGGAAGGGGAATAGAGAGATAGGACTGATTAAGATCTTTAAAGAAGAGTTGGCAGATACACAAAATAGAACCTCCCTATCAACCAAAAAGAGTCCCTGAACCAGTTAGATGATAGACCAGTAAATAGAGGTGAGAGAAATTTTAAGACAGACAGGTAGACATGTATCTTCGATGGTCCAGGAAAAGCAGGCTTAATAACATTACCACTCACTTCAGATCTCTTGGCCTTGTACATAAAGGAATCCAAAATTAAAGGTTGACTGACTTGACCATTAACAATAGGAATGAGCTAAAATAATACATTAGTAGACATTTTACTCTGGATCCTCAGTATCCAGAAGAGGCTGAAGCCCTTTCAATGGACCACTGGATATTCTTGGAAAGGACTCTTCTCTCCTAAAGAAAGTTAGTATGGTACCTTTGTTTCAACAATTGTAAAGATGACATTTATTAGCATAGGAAAGAGTCCAGAAAGGTTTGTGGGTAGCTTATAAGTATTTATTTCTTTGCTTGTTGTAAGTAAGGTTCGTGTTATCAGAAGCCCTTTCTTTTTAGACTCGTGTTCTTCAGAAAAGTGTGTCCTGATCTATTAAAGTAAATCATCATCAATAACGTTTGGGGTTGAGTGGCCTTTAAAAATACTCATAAACACTGTACTGCATTGTTGTTTTAGGAATGAACCAATAATGGGCTTGTGGAAAATAATAAAGCCATACTTGATTTATCTCACATTAAAACTCAGATGCCATGGATAAACAGCAAGGTCATAATGCATAGCACAGGGAACTATACTCAATATCCTGTGATAAACCATAATGGAAAAGGATATAAAAAAGAATGTCTGTATGTGTATAACTGAGTCACTTTGCTGTACAGCAGAAACTAGCACAGTATTGTTAGTCAACTCTACTTCAATAAAATAAAAAAAAGACTGAGATGCCAACATACAGGGAACATAGAGGCTAAGATATTCTTGTTCCTTTGTTTATATACAGTATTGACTTACTGTTTGTTGACCATACTTTGTGTATCATCTTCTAAGTGATTATATTACTGATCTTATTGTGTTTTATATAGTAGAACTGATCTATTCATAAGCACATTTTCAGGAAAATAAAGACAACTTCCATGATAGATCTGTAAAAGCTTAACTGAAACTATTTAGGCCTAATTTGTCTTCAAGTTGCCATGAATTGTGTACATCTTCCCGCTCTATTGTTATTGACTGAAAATGTAACTCATAAATGGCATTCACACCTCTAAATTGCCATAATCAACTTTGCTCTTTAACTGCTCATGATAGTTTGTAATTTCTCTTTAAATACTGCTTTCCTTTATTGTAGAAGTGAAACGGAATGGAAACCATGTAAGTAAATAAATGAAGTAAAATATATCCTTCAAATATATATTCTTCAAGTATATAGAACAACTTGCTAATTTAATTTTCTTTGGTCCTTCAGGAAAAGGTCTTTTCTGGGTCACCTTTTCTTCTCTGTGTTCTATCTCTAGTTAAGAGATTACATTTATCACACAGCATTATTAATTCCTGCACGCCTGCCTCTCCAAATGTACTGTGTCATCTAGTTTATTCTCACATCTTGTTCCGGATATTTATTGCTGCATAAAAAATACTCCAAAACTTAATGGTATAAAGTGGCTTGAAACGACAACATTCTTCTTCTTCTTTTCTTCTGCTGCCTCTTATTAATAGTAGTGGTAGTAATAGCTGTAGTAGTAATAGTATTATATTTTATGAATTTATGGGTCAGGAATTTGGCAAGAGCTTGGCTGGGTTGTTCAACTCTGACTGACATGGCATAAGTCTAGGCAGCTGGTGCTGGAGGACCTACATACAAGATGGCTTCTTGACACAAATATCCGATGTCTTGGTGCCCCTTGGCTTCTCCCTCTTTCTTCAACTGGTGTCTCATTTTTATAGGACTTCTCTGTGTAGCTTGGACTTCTCACAGCATGATAGACTCAGAGTAATCAGGCTTATATGGCAGCCGCTCTCCCCAGAGCAGGTGTTCCCAGGGGCCCAGGCAGAAGTTGCAAGATTTGCTGTGACCTGGCTTCAAAACTCTTAGAGCATCACTTCTCCCACACTGAATTGGTAAAGCATGTTTTATTTTGGTTTTTTTTTTTTGTGGTACGCAGGCCTCTCACTGTTGTGGCCTCTCCCGTTGCGGAGCACAGGCTCTGGACGCACAGGCTCAGTGGCCGTGGCTCACGGGCCCAGCCACTCCACGGCATGTGGGATCTTCCCGGACCGGGGCACGAACCCGTGTCCCCTGCATCGGCAGGCAGACTCTCAACCACTGCGCCACCAGGGAAGCCCGGTAAAGCATGTCTTTAAGCCAGGCTCCATTCAAGAGAAGGGGAGGAATAGACCCCGCCTCTCAATGAGGGGATGGTATACACATATAAGAGAGGGAAGGAATTAATGACAGCCATCTTGAAGACAAGCTCCCACAAATCTCCAAGCTTTAGAGTGCAAAATGTTATGTCTTTATTCATCTTTGTTTCTTCAGTGCCTTATAGAATGCTTGGGGTCAGTAAATTTATGTGACTGACTGTAGTTCTCACTTCTAAGCAGAAGATTCAGTATCCCTCCCAAAAAGAGTTACTGAATTTACAGTTGCCTGCTCAATACCTCTATCTTGCTGGTATTTCAAATTCCAGCGGCCCAAAATGGAGCTCATAAAAATAGCTTCTCTTCTAGGCTACCTTAATCTCACCATTCTCCCAGTCATGGTGGCTCAACAGCTAAGAATCCTTGAGTGCACCATCTTTATAGCCTTTCACATTCATCAACTTCTGTTGATAATACTCTTCTCTCATCTGTCCCTTCCTTTCCAGTCCTTTGGCTACCACAGCATTTCGCACCCACCTAACTTCTCTTTTCAACTATTATGATAGCCTTCTAATTTTCTGTGTCCCCACGCTGACTTCTATAATTTATCCTATACTGCCAATTAAATTTTTGTAGTACATAGCTCTAATCACGTCACTTCTCAACTCCATACTATTGTGGGTGAAATGTACAGTACTCAGTCATGTATGACCACATTTTTTTGTGAAAGTCCTATTTGCTGCCAATTTATAAGTGAACGCTGAAGCCCTTACCCTTTTTAGATTAACAAGTGACCCTTCTAGAGGCTCCCATAGCAAGCTGTACTCACTGTGTTTTGTAGTGCCATTTTGCTTCTGTCTCCCTCTGTCTTTCTCTGTTTGTCTCTTTTTTTCTCTTTCTCTCTCTGTATCTCTGCCTTTGTCTCTCTCTCTCTCTCTCTCTCTATATATATATATGTGTGTGTGTGTGTGTGTGTGTGTGTGTGTGTGTGTGTGTGTGTTTGTGTGTGTAATTTCTTCACTGAACATTGAGGGAGGGACTATATCATGTGTGTTTATGTTTCCAGAGCCCAACTCAGTACCTTACATGTAATAAGTGTCTAAAAATATGTGATAGAAAGATAAGAGAAATGAATGGTGGCCTATTATGGCCTGTGCCTGGATAAACCATGTATAATGGATAGACATCAGGGAAAACTGAATTGGGAGAGAGGTGCTTTTGAAAACTTCCATTATCATCTTTCAGTGCCACAGTTCATGGGCCTTGCCCTGGCTTCTCAGGATCCTCATTAGTGTGTGCCAGTTGATGGATTTCTGGGAGTAGCCATGAATACATTAAACTATATTTAAAATTGTGCATATTGTGTGTGTGACCATGACCAAAATGGTTAAAAAACACCGCTCTGGGTTTATCTTTCTTTTCTTATTAAAATTAACCTTAGCTATATTTTATTGCCTAAAGGATTTGTGAGGTTACTAACTTGTGTATCTCTGACACCTAATTCCTATTTTTTAAAAAAATGCATTAAGGTATAATTGACATGTTATATTAGTTTCAGGTATACAGCATAGTAATTTAATATATGTATACATATGAAATCATCACCACAATTAGTCTAGTTAGTACCCATCACCACACAGAGTTTCAAATTTTTTTTCTTGTGGTGAGAACTTTAAGATCTACTCTCTTAGCAACTTTCAAATACACAATATAGTATTATTAACTATAGTCACCGTGCTGTACATTACATCCCCAGGACTTATTTTGTAACTGGAAGTTTGTACCTTTAGACCCCCTTCACACATTTGCCCACCCACATCGCCCACCTCTAGCAACCACCAGTTTGTTCTCTATATCTATTCGTTTTTATTTTTTTTTAGATTTCACTTATAAGTAAGATCATATGGTATTTGTCTTTCTCTGTGTGACTTATTTCACTTAGCATAATGCTCTCAAGGTCCAGCCATGTTGTCACAAATGGCAGGAGTTCCTTCTTTTTATTGCTGAGTAATATTCCATTGTGTGTGTGTGTTTGTGTGTGTGTGTGTGTGTGTGTGTGTGTGTGTGTGTATGTATAGCACATATTTATCCATTCATTTTTTGATGGTCACTAAGTTGTTTTCATGTCTTGACTATTGTAAATAATGCTGCAATGAACATGGGGGTACAGATATCTTTTCAAATTAGTGTATTATCATTATTATGTTACTCTAATAATATATCACCCTTGTTATGTGGGAAAGGCATGGCCTAAAAGGATACATCCTTATCGATGGTAATTTGTAATGTCTGATAGTGTGTTATATACAGGTAGATTTTATTTGAATCCCCACATTATCATATACTAGTTATCACTTTTTATCTCTGAATCTCAGTTTTCTCATCTGAAAAAAATAGGAACAATAATACCAATTGTAGAATGTTTTTATGGAGAGTAAATTAGATAATATACATAAACCACTTAGCAGAGCTACAAAACAAGTACATTTCTAATAAGTGTTAGTTCTCACTCAGGCTAGTTGAAAATTTATTTGGAGGGCCTGCTCCACCAGTTTATTAGCTGAGGGAAAGTTATTTAACTGTTCTGTGTCTCAGGTCTTCATCTGTACAATGTGAAACTTGAATAAGAAAGTAGATATGAAGACCTTAGAATAGTGCCTTGCACATAGCAAACGCCCAACAAATGTTAGGTGTTTGTATCATTGTTACGGAAGATTGGACTTTGCACATATTGTCTGTTTTTTTTTTTAATGCAATCTTTGTAGTTTAACATATATACAGTCCTGTACAGTAGGACCTTGTTGTTTATCCATCCTATATATAATAGTTTGAGTCTGCTAATCCCAAACTTCCAATCCTTCCCTCCCCACCCCCATCCCCCTTGGCAACCACAAATCTCTTCTCCATGTTAGTGAGTCTGTTTCTGTTTTGTAGATATGTTCATTTGTGTCTCATTTTAGATTCCACATATAAGTGATACCATATGGTATTTGTCTTTCTGTTTCTGACTTACTTAGTACACTAATCTCCAGGTCAATCCATGTTGCTGCAAATGGCATTACTTCATTCTTTATTAAGGCTGAGTAATATTCCATTGTATATATGTATCACATCTTTATCCATTCATCTATTGATGGACATTTAGGTTGCTTACATGTCTTGGCTATTGCAACTAGTGCTGCTGTGAACATATGAGTGCATGTGTCTTTTTGAATTATAGTTTTGTCTGGATATATGCCTAGGAGTGGGATTGCTGGATCATATGGAAACTCTATTTTTAGTTTTTTTTGGAACCTCCATACTGCTTTCCATAGTGGCTGCACCAATTTACATTCCCACCAAAAGGGTAAGAGTGTTCCATTTTCTCCACACCCTCTCCAGCATTTATTATTTGTAGACTTTTTAATGATGGCCATTCTGACTGGTGTGAGGTGATACCTCATTGTACTATTGATTTCCATTTCTCTAATATTTAGTGAAGTTGAGCATCTTTTTATGTGCCTATTGGCCATCTGTACTGACATCTACTCTTTTAGCAAATTTCTTGGCTTTCTTTTGAGGCTTCCATGATGATAGCAAGATTTCATTGTGGTGGTTTTTACCATCCTTATTACTATCCATTTCTACTTTTCTAGGAAATACACAGAACAATACTCATGGAGGCTAACAGAATGTACCTCCCACTGATGTGTTACAAGGGCCTGCATTATGGTAATGATACACAGTTCTTTTTCATTTTTGTGAGAAGATTCACTGAACTAGATTTGTATTTAATTATGAAAATATCACAATAGCATTTCCCTCAAAAGTAATCCGGATTATATCTCTCATTCTGATTCCTCTTCCTAACCTACAAGGTCCTGTATGTCTGGCCTGCACCATTCTCCTCACATTTATCTCCTTACTCCTTCCTGAGAGCCTCTTTGGCCCTACTTCTGTCCCTCCAGTGCACTGAGCACCTTCCCTCTTTAGGCTGTTTGTAGATGCTGTTCCCCTTCCCTACAATGCTCTGTCCTTCTTTATCTGGCTAATATCCTTTTTTTTAACCCAAAGGAACCATCTGTTCCCAGACTTTAAAGTTGTGTAATTGTTAGTTTCTAAGTAATCCTTTTTTAAAATTGAAGTATAGTTAATTTACAATGTTGTGTTAGTTTCTTTTTTTTTTTAACATCTTTATTGGAGTAGAATTGCTTTACAATGGTGTGTTAGTTTCTGCTTTATAACAAAGTGAATCAGTTATACATATACATACATCCCCATATCTCTTCCCTCTTGCGTCTCCATCCCTCCCACCCTCCCTATCCCACCCCTCTAGGTGGTCACAAAGCATCCAGCTGATCTCCCTGTTCTATGCGGCTGCTTCCCACTAGCTATCTATTTTACATTTGGTTGTGTATATATGTCCATGCCACTCTCTCACTTTGTCCCAGCTTACCCTTCGCCTCCCCTCAATGTTGTGTTAGTTTCAGGTGTACAGCAAAGTGATTCAGTTGTGTGTGTGTGTGTGTATATATATATATACATATATATATATATATATTTTTTCTTTTTCAGATTCTTTTCCATTATAGGTTATTACAAGATATTGAGTATAGTTCCCTATGCTATACAGTAGGTCCTTGTTTTTTATCTATTGTATATATAGTAGTGTGTATATGTCAATCCCAAACTCCTATCTCCTCCCACCCCCTTTGGTAACCATAAGTTTGTTTTCTATGTCTGTGAGTCTCTTTCTGTTTGGTAAATAATTTCATTTGTATCAATTTTTTAGATTCCACATCTTATCTTCCTTTTTGTTTCAACTTAAATGTCACTTTCTTCAGGAGGCCTTTCTTGATCTCTCAGAAAGGTAAAACTTCCCCAGTTATCTGCTCACTCAGGTTGTTTTACTTTCGCTCATAGACCTAGCACAAATAGTAACTCTTCTGCTGTTTGTGCAAATCATTGTCTAATGTCTTTCTCCCTCATTAGACTCTGAATTTCAGGAAGACAGAGACTCTCCCTGTCTTGTTCATGGTGCTATCTGTGGCACCTCCCACGGGGCCTGGCATTGTGGAGGTTTTCAGTAAGTATTTGTTGCATGAATGAATGAGGTCTTGAAGAACTGCAACCTACTCCACTGCCCTTGGGTTTATATTCAGGGCATGTGCTGTTTTCAAAGGCATTAATATAATTTACATTAAGGGTACCACCTTAATTAGAGATTTTCTGTCATTCTCTGTGCCCATGTGGAAAAGCCCTAATTTCACATTCATATGATGGGGACAGATGTAAGTAGAAAGGATGAATAATATATTTAATTTATAACAGAACCAATTTTATGAAGGCGTTAAAACATTTAAGACCTTTTGTTTCCATTTTGCTCAAGCTCAGTTCTCATCTAATTCGTTTGTTATATTAATTCAATTGGTAACAACAGAAATGGGAGACACCTGATTTTTTTAGAAAACAGCACTTAGCACTGGGTGTTCCTCCAACATGGCTCTGTAGTACTAATTAAGCCATTGAAAACTGCCAGGCCTAAGGTATTAGCAGGTAGTAAGAAAAATAGAAGTGGTAAGTTACAAGAAAGGAAAGAATAGATTTGGGAGTCAGATCTGAGTTCAAACTACAGATCCTCCATTACTTGTTGAGTGACTTGGGGAAAGTTACTCAACTTTTCTAAACCTCAGTTTTTACATTAGTAAAATGCGCTTACTAAAATTTGCCTTGCCCGCTCATTGTGAAAAGCATAAGAGATTATATGAAAGATTAGGGAGGCTAGCATTTTATATAATAGTAACTCATTACAAATGAGGGAAGTTAGAGGAAAAGGAAAAAAAAATCGGAGAGACAGCTAACAAAAGGAAAAGAAAGAAAATGGTGCAGTTGGTTTGAAGCAGGGCTGGCTTGAAGAGGTGAGTAAGCACTTACTGAAGTGGGAGGAGACACAACAGGTTAAGGTTTTACAAATCAAGCTGTAACAGGTTATGCTAGAGTAAGTTAATAGAAACCATTGTTATGGGCTGAATTGTGTTTACCTCCAAAATACATATATAGAAGCCTTAGCCTCCAGTATCTCAGAATGTGACTGTATTTGGAGATTGGGCTTTTAATGAAGTAATTAAGGTAAAGTGTTGTCATATGGGTGGGCCCTAATCCAATAGGATTGGTGTCCCTATAAGAAGATGAGATTAGGATACAAACAGAGACAGAGGGATGATCATACGAGGACACAGGGGGAAGGCAGCCATCTGCAAGCCAAGGAGAGGGGCCTCAGGGTGAAACTAGTCCTGCCCACACCTGGATCTTGGACTTTCAGCCTCCAGAAATGTAAGGAAATTTATTTCTGTTCTTTAAGTTACCCAGTCTATGGTATTTTATTATGGCAGCCGTAGCAAACTAATACAACCACAAAGGTTGCTTCATTTTAAAAGGAACCCATGAGAGATAACACATGTGAAAATATCTACTACAGTCCTTAGTTCATAGGAAATGCTCCATAAATACTAATTGAATCTGTTGACAAGCAGAATGTTCTAAAGGAAAGTTCAATATGTTGGTGTGAGGGGAGCTGACTCTTTATTCCCTGTTGTGTTGCTAACTAGCCTTAGGACCTTCGTTTCCCTGGACCTCAGAACTTTCACCTGTAGAAGGAATAGTTTAGGGCAAATCAATTCTACTTTTCCATAGAATTGAAGAATCGAATTGTTGGAAAATCCTGATCTCCTAAATGTGTTACCAGCAGAGATGAAACTTGAAATCTGATCTTCAGATTCTCAGAGCAGTGTTCTTTCTTGCTGTAAATTTTCTGCAACCCTGAAATGTACTTATGAGACTTAGAGAGGGATATTCCTGCTTTTTTTTTTTTAAACATTAAAACTTTTCAATACCAGAAAGTTGCCGTTGTGTTTGCTGTGGAAATCTGATTTCAGTAAATATGGTGTTGAAATATTCATTGACTGTGCTGCATTAAAGATTGCTTTCAAGAGGGCTAATTTAAATGAAATCAACATGTAAAAGAACAAGCCACAAGCTAGTCTGCTTTCTGATTAAGAAATTTATCTTCTGTAATTGCATAGCCAAAAGGAAGGGGCGGGGAGGAGGGACCACTGCTGTAGCCTACTTCTAGCTTGGTCAGAAGCAGCTATTTATATTTTGAATTCATGTTTTCTTGGTGATGAGGCCTCAAGGTCCAACCCATGTGCTGTTGCAAGATAAATTGGTGACAGCTGTGAGTTTATCCAAGAAAAGGTAATATTCGCCTCTTCAGTTTCATCATATAAAATAGTTTGGGGCTCTACAGTAATGGCAAAGTTTTTGTTTAATACAATTTAGACAGGAATAGTTGTTAACCTATGTTTTGGAAACTAACAAAAGGTAAATCCCACGTACAATACTGAAATTTACCAACTTGATCTTAAACTGGAAATGTGGAACAATCTTATGTGCTTTATAACTTTGACTCTGCATTGTGTGAGCTCAAGTTTGAACTGCGTTTATTCAGAATGGTAAAAGCCATTTGACTTCTTGCTTTGATTATATTACTTTTTAAAGGTCAAAATAATAATTGCTAATGTTTATATGGTACTAATTATCATCCGGATACTGCTCTAAATGCTTTAACTATATTAACTCATTAATTCTTCACAATAAATCATTTAATCCTCACAACTATGAAGTAAGAGGTATGTGACTAGCTCAAGATCACAAAGCTCACAGTGGCAGAATTGAGATCCAGGCAGTTTGACTCCAGAGTCCGTGATTAGAGAATCACTTTGTGAGCTCTTTAAATTAAATTACCCTTAAATTACCAATATCCCACATGCAGTAGCTCAGTCTTTTATTGACCTCTTTGATTTTACTTACTTAAGGCTTGATAATCCTCAGACAAGTTATCTTTGAAGAGTAAGGTATAAGATAGAAAAGAACATTTGCTCTTTACTAATATCTTGAAAGTAATCCTAAAAAGCTGATATTTGGGCATGCAAATATGAATTGCCAATACTTCCAATCAGCTTCAGCTCCAGCTGTTCTGCTGTAATGCACAAATTAGGATCTGAGCCCAGATTCCATGAAAGAGAAAGCAGGAGATTTGAGATGATGTCCATTTTAACTGTCACACAGGCTCTACATCTAATTAGCAGAGTGTGGCTATCTTATTACATCTGTTTTTCCTGTTAGAAATAACCTTAACACACATCTTTGAAAATTTGAAGGTGGTAAAGTCACAAGTATCAAAATTTAGATTGTTGCCTTCATTAGATATATGTCCTTTCTTTCCAAACTCAAAGTTTATTAAATGTTTGAATTTCATTTTACCAAAAAGATTTCTATCAGCAGAATGTTATGAAAACTTTCATTAAATATTTTAAGCATATATATGCTTTATTAATTTTATGTACTTTACTTTCTTTTTAAACCTTCTGTTTCAAAAATGTAAAAATGGAATGAATCTATAAAGTATGTGGATATTTCAACAAAGTTGAATGATTTTATATATGTGTATATAATATATATGTAATATAAGCATTAAATATTTTTTTCCTTTTGATATTTGAGAAATCACCAAATTTCAGTATGGGTTATTCTAGTCAATTAGATGCTTTGTGCTCGTTCAGCCCCACTGGGGCAAACATCTGGATTTCTGGAGCAAATGAATGACTAGCCTATTATTTAGGATCACTCTCTAGATAGCTCTCTAGCCTCTATGAGCTGTGCAACTTCTTCTAACTGGTAGGTTCCTGGTTAAAAGCATCCTGTCCAGTCAGTCTTTCAATTCCCTCTAATTTCATGTTCTTGTCATCCCCAGTCACTTCTTTGAGGATACCAGGCCAGCTGTATATGTTGATATGGGGCCAGAGGCCCCAGGCCCTCTCCAGACCTGAACCCAAACTTGACTAAGGCAGAAAATATAACAAAGGCCTTAGCTTGGGGATTAAAATCTTGTTGCCCTAAATTGAGCATCTGCTGTGATCTGGGGTCCAATGTAGCCTCCAATCCTCTTTATCACCAATACTCACCGCCACCAATGCCTAGCTCCTCAGTTGGCTCAGTATATATAGTTGAACTTCAATCTCAGTTTTTCTGTCTAGCATTCAAGTTGTCTGTTAGAATTTAAGCCTATTCTAAGTCACAATCCAACTATCTGGTACTTTAATACTCTATTGAAATTTTGCCTACCACTATCGTGAAAAAGAGACTCAGTTTCTCATATCTTGAGCTTTTGGATGGAGTCCTACCTTGACTTGACTGAACACCCAAAACTATAATGCTTAGCACCTTAATAATACCCCACATGTCACCAATAATTACTTGAAGCATAATTAAAATTCTCTACCCATTGACTTACTCAGCTAACCTTTTAGAGGCAAGATAATTCAGTGAGACCATTTCCGCTGCCTCAGAACTTACTGGCCTTTATTCCATCACCAGGTCCAAGCATGTGTAAACCTAGAGCTTCTCACCATTTTGCTATGGAAGAAGATTTTTTTTCTGGTAAAATATACATAACATAAAATTTACAATTTTAACCACTTTTAAGTGTGCAATTCAGTGGCATTAAGTACATTTATATTGTTGTGTAACCATCACCACTATCCTTCTCCAGAATCCCAAACTGAAACCCTGTACCCCCTAAACAATAACTTTCCATTCCTCCTTCTCTCTGGGCTTCTGGTAACCACTATTCTACCTTCTGTCTCCATGAATTTGCTTATTCCTTAGTACCTCATATAAGTGGAATCATAATATTTTTACTTTTGTGACTGGCTCATTTCACTTAACATGATGTCTTCAAAGTTCAACTATGTTGTAGTATGTATCAGAATTTCATTCCTTTTTAAGGCTGAATAATATTCTAAGTAAGTGCTATATTTTGTTTATCCATTCATCCGTAAATGGATATTTGGATTGCTACCACCATTTTTATTGAAGTATAGTTGATATACAATGTCTTATTAATTTCAGGTGTACAGCATGGTGATTCAATATTTTTATAGATTATGCTTTATTAAAAGTTATTACAAGATAAGGGCTATAATTCCCTGTGCTATACAATATAACCTTGTTGCTTATCTATTTTATACACAGTAGTTTATATCTTTTAATCCCATACCCCTATCTTGCCTTTCCCTCCTTCCCTCTCCCCAGTAGTAACCACTAGTTTGTTTTCTGTATCTGTGAGTCTGTTTCAGTTTTGCTATACATTCGTTTTTATTATTTTTTAGATTCCACATACAAGTGATATTATATACTTTTTGTCTTTCTCTGTCCTTATTTTACTAAGCATAATATTCTGTCGGTCCATCCACGTTGTTGCAAATGGCAGAATTTCATGCTTTTTATAGCTGAGTAATATTCTATTATTTATACATTTGTCTGTTGATGGACACGTGTGTTGCTTCTATAGCTCAATTGCTAATTATTAGAGAAATGCAAATCTAAAGAAGATGAAGTCACACCTGTCAAAATGGCTATCATCAAAAAGTCTACAAATGTTGGCAAGGACATGGAGAGAAGGGAACCCCTGTGCACTGTTGGTGGGAATGTAAATTGGTGCAGTCACTATGGAAAACATATGGAGATTCCTCAAAAAATAACCTCTAAAAACAGAACTACCATATGATCCAGCAATTCCATCCCTCATATTTATCTGAAGAAAATAAAAACACTAATTTGAAAATATACATGCACCCCAATGTTCATAGCAGCACCATTTACCAGAGCCAAGATATGGAAGCAACCCAAGTGTTACCACCTTTTGGATATTGTGAATAATGATGCTATGAACATGGGTGTACAAATACCTGTTTGAGTCCCTGACTTAAATTCTTCTGGGTATATAATCAAAACTGGAATTTTTGGATCATATGGTAATTCTGTTTAAGTTTTTGAAGAACTACCATACTGTTTTCTACTGAGGCTGCACCATTTTACATTCCACCAGCAAAACACAGGGCTTCCAATTTCTCCACATCTTCCATGCTTGTTATTTTTTTTTTTTAATTTTTCAATTTTTGATATGGCAATAGCCATCCTAATGGAATTGAAATGGTATCTCCTTGTAGTTTTTATTTGAATTTATCTAATGATTAGTGATGTTGAGCATCTTCTCAAGTGCTTATTGGCCATTTGTATATCTTCTTTGGAGAAATATCTATTCAAGCCTTTGCCCATTTTTCAGCGGGGTTGTTTGGGGTTTTTTTTCCCCTTTGTTCTTGAATTGTGGGAGTTCTTTATGTATTCTAGATAGTAATCCCTGATCAGATGTATGATTTCAAAATATTTTCACCCATTCTGTGTGCTGCCCTTTTACTCTGTGGATAGTGTCCTTTTGATGCAAAAAAAGTTTTTAATCTTGATGAAGTATAATTTGTCTGTGCTTTTAGTATCATATCAAGAAATCACTGCCAGATCTAATGTCATGAAGCTTCCCCCTATGCTTTCTTCTGAAATTTTTATAGTTTTAGGTCTTATGTTTAAGTTTTTGATCTACTTTTATTTTTCTACATGGTATAAGACAAGGATTCTACTTCATTCTTTTGCAGGTGGATATATAGTTTTCCCAGTACCATTTGTTGAAAAGACTGTCCTTTACACATTGAATTGTCTTGGTACTCTTATAAAAAGTCATTTCGCCGTATATGTGTGGGTTTATTTCTAGATTCTCTATTCTATTCCAATGGTCTATATCTCTGTCTTTATGCTAGTGCCACACCGTGTTGATTACTGTAGATTTGTAGTAAGTTTTGAAATTGGGAATTGTGAGTCTTCCAACATTGTTCTTCTTTTTAAAGATTTTTTTGGCTATTGGGGTCCCTTGAGATTCCATATACATTTTAGTATGGATTTTTTATTTCTGCAAAAAATGTCATTGAGATTTTGGTAGGTATTGCATTGCATCTGTAGATTGGTTTGAGTAGTACTGATATCTTAACTACCAAACCGTGACCATTGAATGCCTTTCCATCTATTTATGTCTCTTAAAATTTCTGTTAGCAATGTTAAGTAGTTTTTAGTATACAGGTCTTTCAACTCCTTGGTTATGTTTTATTCCTATGTATTTTTTGATGCTACTGTGAATGGAATTCTTTTAATTTCCTTTTCAGATAGTTTATTAGTCTATAGAAGTGCAATTGATTTTGCATCTTGCAACTTTGCTGGATTTGTTCTAACAGGGGTGTGTGTGTGTGTGATATTTAGTGTTTTCTACATAGAGGCGGTGAAAACAGGCATCCTTGTCTTATTCCTGAACTTAGAGGAAAAGCTTTTAGTCTTGTCATTATGGATTATGATGTTAGCTATAGGTTTTTTATTTATGGCCTTTATTATGTTGAGGCAGTTTCCCTTTATTCCTAGTTTGTTGAATAGTTTTATCATGAAAGGGTGTTGAATTTTGTCAGAAGTTTTTTCTGTATTATTTAGAGTACCATATGGCTTTTTCCTTCATTCTGTTAATGTATTGTATTACATTGATTGATTTACATATGTTCAAACATCCCTAAATTCCAGAAATAACTCTCACTTGGTCATAGTGTATAATCCTTTTAATATGATTCTGAATTCAGTTTGCTAGTATTTTGTTGGATTTTTTACATCAATATTCATCATGAATAATGGTCTGTAGTTCTCTTTTCTGTAGGATGTTTTTCTGCTTTTTTTTTTTTTTTTTTTTTTTTTTGCAGTACACGGGCCTCTCACTGTTGTGGCCTCTCCCGTTGCGGAGCAACAGGCTCTGGACGCGCAGGCTCAGCAGCCATGGCTCACGGGCCCAGCCGCTCTGCGGCATGTGGGATCCTCCCAGACCAGGGCACAAAGCCGTGTCCCCTGCATCGGCAGGTGGACTCTCAACCACTGCGCCACCAGGAAAGCCCTAGGGAGTGTTTTTTAATTTATCCATGTATTTACCTTTGCCAGAGATCATTATATCTCTATGTATAGTAAGTTTCTCTGTAGTGACATTTCATTTCAACCTGATGGACTCCCTTAAACAATTTTTATAGGGCAGGGCTAGTGGTAATGAACTCCCAAAGCTTTTGTTTATCTAGGGATGTCTTATTTTCAAACTCATCTTTGAAAAAAAGTTTTGCTGGGTATAGAACTCTTAGTTGACAGATTTTTTTTTCTTTTGGTACTATACTCTTAAAAATATCATCCTGCTGCTTCTGGCCTCTAAGTTTTTGGGAATCCACTCATATGTTATTAAGGATCACATACACATGATGATATTTTTGTTGAAAATTGGACATTTGGAAAACCAACCACCTCTTTCAGTTTATGTGGATGGGCTGTCTGCTAGAGCAGTCCTATACTTATTAGCTGGATGTGCTTTGAGTTGTAAGAAAAGCCCCAGGTGAAGGTTTAAGGTATTCTTAAATCTTTTCCTACTCTGAGATCCAAGTTATGCTGATTTACCCTGTCTGAGCTATGTGTTAGGTAAAACAGAGACTAGTTCATCAGGCAACCCTCAGACAGGTTAGAAGATTGCAGATGAAGTATGTCTGCCTCCTCTGGATTGAGGCTAATTTGGAACCAGATTTCTATCTTTTCCAGAGAAGATTATGCCATACCAGGGAGGGGATGATACCAAGGCAAGTGAAAACAAACTACTCTACCAATTTGAATGTGGCTTTTTCTTGATTGGAAATTTGCTTTATTGCTGTAAGACTTTTGATTATCTTTGAGAGCTCTTATAAAGCCAGTCTTTCTTGCCTCTCTCTTATATATATATATATATATATATATATATATATATATATATATATATATACATATAACAAATTTCCATAGAGAATGGGCACCTAGAGCTTCCTAGTCCACCATTTTGCTGACCTCACATGGAAGTCTTACCTTAAGACTGTTGTATGAATACTCAGCCCCTCTTTTGACCCCCCCCCAACATGGCTTATCTATTTGGAGAAGGGCCTTGAAGTGGTGTACTGCTATAGCTAAAACAGAGACTTAAGTGAAAGGGATACCTACAGCTATGAAATATAAATTAAAACCACAGTGCTACTCAGCACATACCCACCAGAATGGTTGAAATAAAAGATGGAAAAAGCAAGTATTTGAGAGGGTATGGTACAACCAGAACTCACATACTACTGGGGTGGAAGTGTAAATTATTATAAGCTCTTTTGTCATTATATAATAAAACTAAACATAAGCATAGATAAGACCAGAAATTTTATTCTTAGGCATGTACCCAAAACAAATTTACACCTATGTTTACCAAAAGATATATACTAGAATTTTCAAAGCAGCACTATTTGTAATAGACAAAAACTGGAAAGTAGCCCAGTGTCCCCTGAATGTAGAATGGGTCAATTGGTTGTGGGATAGCCACACAATGCAAGGCTCTACAGCAATAAGAATAAAGGATTTACAACTGTACTAAATAATATGGATGAACCTCAGAACCATGAAAACAGCAAGACACAAAAGTGTACATACTATATGACTTTATCTGTATTGAGTTCAAGAACAAGCAAAACTAGCCTCTGTTTCAGAGTTAATACTGTGGTTATGCTAAGGAGAGGAAGTGACTGGACAGAACATGAGAAGGATGGGTTTTCAGTTTCTGATATTTAAATTTTTCAACCAGACTTGTGAAAAAGCATCAATCTGTATACTTTTTATCCTATAAGTGTGTTTTATTTCAATAACTAACAATAAAGAATTAAAAATAACAATTTGGAATGACCTAAATTTAAAATCCAGCCCTACAACTTGCTAGTTTGAGTCTGGTCACATTTCTTAATTCCTCTAAAAGCCACAATATCCTTACCTGTATGATGATGTGGATGGTGGTGATGATGGGAAGAAGAAATATAATCACTTTGTGTCAATTTCATTCCCACAGTAACCCTGTTTGGTAAATAATAGGTAATAATGTTATTTTCATGTAACAAATGAGGAAAGCCAGGCACACAAATGTTAAATAACTAACCCATTTCATCCTGATCCAGAATTCAAATCTAGGCACTCTTGCTCAAAAGTCCATACTCTTAACCCACCATATCCTTCCCTAAGTAGGACTAATAATAATAATTAAAAAAATGTATTTAAAAGAGTTTAGAAAACTGTAACCCAATAAACATGTTAGGCCTCCTTAATTTCCATTAATGATAAAACATTACCTCTAGCTCTCTTTCCCATGCCTACTTTTCATAGTTATACTCTGACTGTATCCCACAGGTAGCCAGTCTAGTATTCCTTTGACCACACTTCTGGAATTCCCTGTCTTTCTGGTAGTGGATTGCTCCTTAAATGCCCTTTGAGGAAGCATGATGAAGAGGTTACAATTTCCTACTTATGCCAGTTACTTTCCACATTTACATATGGGCATTTCTTATCTACTCCACAATCATATATTTAAGGGCAGGAGTCCTTTTAAATCTCTATTTTCAGTTCCTAGCTGATGGTTTAGAACATATTAGGTACTCAGTAAATGTTGAATTTTTTATTCAAATTAAAGACCTTCTACTCCTTGGGGACCTGTCATTTTATGTATATTTTCTTTTTTTTTTTTTTTTTTTTTTTTGCGGTACGCGGGCCTCTCACTGTTGTGGCCTCTCCCGTTGCGGACGGAGCACAGGCTCCGGATGCGCAGGCTCAGCGGCCATGGCCCACGGGCCCAGCTGCTCCACGGCATGTGGGATCTTCCCAGACCGGGGCACGAACCCATGTCCCCTGCATTGGCAGGCAGACTCTCAACCACTGCGCCACCAGGGAAGCCCTATGTATATTTTCTTGATTAAAGACGTTTTCTAATGCTATTAAAACCAAGGAGTTGATGGTGACTGGGAAGCAATGTGGTAGGTTCTTCGGAGCAGAAGAACCTGTCATACTGTTTTGGTAACAACTTATTTAGTCTGTAAACATAGCACCAACTCAGCTAGTCACCAAAACTTTTCAATTCAGTCTATTGTGATATCTTTTCTCTGGGGACTCATGTCAAATTTTATCATGGAAACCAATGAAACATAAGATTTGTTTTACATAAATTAGTTTTACAGCCACATTTTTGGAAACACATCTGTTCCATAAAGAGAAAGAGCTTTACTTACTGCAATAACTTCCTTTATGCAATGTGAATGACATTGTATCTCTTGTGTTTAATGAACTTTCCCATTATCTACTTGTCAGTTGGATGTAGACATTAGCAATTTTGGATCATGGCTCCAAATCTGGTCTCATTCCTATACTATGAAATCCTTGGCCGAACCTCATATTACAGTGCAATCCATTGCATTCCTTGCCAGCAAAGATAACCACAGAGCCATTCTAATCTTTGCAATTGCTAAATTTCCTCTCGAAGTTCTGGTAGACTGGCTGGGAGCTATCTGTAGTGTGTTTTCCTGGCTACCATCAAGTTTTCCATCTGCCAGTATTTCATACTGCCCAGGTATGAACTCATAAGCTAAATAGCTCTCTCAAATCTATAATTATAGGGGAAAAAAGCTGAAATGGTACACACTTTAACTAAATTAAGAAAGAAAATAAATGGAGGAAATAGAAATTATTTGCCTGCCTCATCTGAGGTTTGGTAGCACTTCAATAATAATTTGAGGTCTGAGAGGAAGCTTCTTCTTCTGGCCTTGGAATAAAGCCACTTGAAAAATTAGAGTGATGACACAGAAAAAGCAAGTCAATTACCATATTTTAACTCATGAATATTCAGCCAAAGTGATCGGGGTTCTCTTTATCATCTCTAAATGTCAGGTGTGTGTGTGTGTGTGTGTGTGTGTGTGTGTTTGTTTGTGTGTGGTGTGTGGGGTTGGGTTTTGCTTTTTGGGGTAAGACTGTAGTTCTTCTTGGGGAAGAGAAAAGAAACCATGGATATTACAACTGGGTGACAGTGGCCGTGGCAGCTGTGGCTTTTAGAAACTTACCAACTACTATGATTTAGAATACTTCTTTTCAAACTACAAGTTGAGAACTATTAGTGGGTTATAAAATTTAGTAGGTCACAACTAGCATATTTAAGAAGTAGAATAGAATAGAAATATCAGTATGCATCACATATAAAGTATTGATTTATAAAACCTGGTTTCATGTGTACATGCAAAGGTATGCAGACACACATGTATGTGTACTAGGTCACAGTGTAAAACAATCTGTTTGTGTTAAGGTAAAAAAGTTTGAGGTCCTCTGATTTAGAGATTAAGAGTCTTTGTCTACCTTTTATAATCTTGTCAGAATAAAAGATGATGTGATTTCTCCTGAGTTGAGAGGATTGAAAGAAACACTAGTATTAACATGTTAAAATGAATTATACATTTTCTTTTGGTGCTGAAAAATATCAAGATAATTTAGAAAAATCTTAGATTAAATTATTTCATGAGATATATATTGATGTTTCAAATCATCTTTCTAGAAAAACTCCATTTTGAACACAAACAACAAGAATCCGGGTAAATTTAAATCTCTGGGAGTACTTCAGAACCCCAGGGATTGTCCAACTTCATGAGCCTGCCTGAAGCAGAAATAGAACTCTCCTTGTGCCCACCCCCGAAAACACAGACACACAAAACCTGTTGGTTGCAGTGACCATGAAGTTGCCTGTCTAAACCCACAGTCCCAGCAGGGTTTGGGCTCCTTCTTGGGCTCCTGTGGTGTTCCTTTGAGGCCTCTTCAACATGATGCTGGTGCAGCTACTCATAGCATACTTCAAGCTATTTTCGTTTTCAGTTATTTTCATTTCAATGAGAAAATTGAGTAGGCTATTTGATGATTCATTTGTTTTCGACATCCATGGCCTGAAACCAATCAGGTTTTTCTTGTCTGCAGAGCCTGTGCTAGTGTCCATCTATCTATGAGCTGTCTTTTCTAACCCTCCATTCAAGTATATATACTCCCTGACTTCCAGATACAGACAACTTCTAAACCCACAACTGCTTTCACCTGAATTAAGAAAAATGCTTTGATTCTATCCACGTGATGTCAGATTAGAATTGTAAGTAGCATTTCCATTTTTTTTCAGCTAGGCTTGCTGTTTTTTAGAAATTGTCTGAGATATTTGAGTATGGTTATACTTATGTGGCAACTGCTCTGTCTGGCATTGACAAAGTAAAATAGCATTTTGAATGGCAAAACCATTTGTTTGCTAGCCTTGTTTATCCAGAGAATCAGAGGGAGTATGACTCTGCCAGTATGCACAAAATAAATGGTGTATGGAAATAAAAATTCATTCATTTTATATTGCCTCAGTGATCAATGAAGATCACTACTTGATTGATCCAGCTGTGGTGATCAGAATTAATCAAGAAAATGGCTGAAATTAATGGATTGACAGTGCTATGGTATAGGTTTGCCGCTACCTAGAGCTACTCCTAGTCATTCAAAGAACACCACACTTATTGTTTATTTTACTTTATTATTATTTTTAGCCAATTTTACTGTTGAAATGGGCATGTGTTTTACAAATGACAATAAGCCCATCAGTGTGATAAATATAATAATGTAAAAAGTCTTTGATTGCATTTGTAATGGCCATCAATTTTCCTCTCTAATTACGTTAATTATAGCATTACATACCTTTGCAATTTGTACAGGATTGTACTCAATTAGGTTCGTGTTGTATTTCAATAAAGCATTTTTACCACCATCATAAATCTTAGGAACACTAAGTCATGGAGGTAGTGGCAACCGAAGATTGATCTGCAGTGTTAGAATTCAGTGGGAAATCATGTCTTGTTATTGATTACTAAAAGAGTCATTAATTTATGGAAGCTGGTTGGAGAGTTTGGCAAGTTTAGAACTTATTTCAAAATCATTCCTAATTCGAGCCACAGCTTTTCTCAGAGATGGAGTGAGGATGGGAGGGAGGGGGAGGGGGAGGGAGAGGTAGAGGGCAAGGGAGGTAAGAAAGGAGAGAGAGAGAAAGAGAGAATATAAATTAAAATTTTAAAATTGCAAAATGATTCTATGTTGCATTTTGTTAAACAGAGTAGGGTGAAGTGTGTGGAGGTAGTTATATCAAGGTCAATAGCAACCTGATATTACCAGGCCGCAATCAGTTTGAGTAATTGGTTTCTGACAGTAATCTTTATTCTCTCAGAAATGTAACTGACAGAAAATACCTAGCTATTCAGTCTAAAAGGAGATGGCTCACCGTAAGAATTCAAGTAGCTGGTGAAAAACAGCCCAGGGTAAGCTCTTTTCTTTGTTTTCAAAATGGAAATATTCTAAAGGTACAGTCCTGTTTTCAGGCAATAATTAAAATGGTATAAAAAAGAATCTAGAACTAGTTTGTAAAAGGAAGGCAAACTTCACGCCTAGGAATTTCATAATTTGTCATTTAGTTTAGGATACAGTATGAATACCATGTAATGGTATTTTGGTCATGAATACCAGGTAATGGAGGTCTTATTCCGTTCCAGGTTTCAAGTGTATGTTTTATTTACCTTATCTTCATTTAGGGCTTTGAAGTACCTGTGACTAATTACGTAAGTTGACAGATTGGATATAAATGACTCTCACTTTTTTTTCTTTCTCATTTTTAAATTCTGAAAATGTGTTTGGAATAGTATAGGTTATGTAATGATAGGGAGCTTCTGAGCTTTCACCTGCGGGTGGAAGATTTGAACACCAGCAATGTAGCATGGCTGATAAAGAAAGAAACCTAGTATTATTGTTGCTAGATTTTTATTTCTATGGTAACCATGATGTCACTGGTGCCTGCAATGCTTAAACCTTCCATCTCTAATAACTTGAGCTGATCTGGCAGGACAGAAATGTAAAAATGAAAAAAAAACCTAATTAATAGAGTGTAATCACCAGATGCAATGATATAAATAATATTTGAGAACGTAAGAGCTGAATCTTGGCTGGGGCCGAAAGAAAAACAAAGCACAGGGTTTATTTTATTAAAAGAAAAAGCATTTTTTTGATATAATGACTATGACGTGAGTGTAAAGAGGTTAAAAAATACAGTAGAGAAGGAGCTATCCGTATGCTTTAGGCTTTATTATTTGTAGCTAGAGAAGAAGACAGACTGGGGAAAAGAATCGTGCATTGGGGATTAATGTTTAATTCCTGTTAAGAAATGCAGAAAATAAGTGACATGTATATAATCCAACAATAATATTGCTAAGAAGCATATTAATGATTTTATTATATTTCAGAATATTGTTTGCTATTTATACTCCTTTTCCTAAACTACCTTCATTCTCTTTCCAGTGCTACAGGAAGCTTCCTTTTTACTCTTGCTATCTTTGGCAAAAAATAAGAGGCCATTTGCTTGCTGAGCTCTAATCTATCCTCTCAGGGAGGAGTGGACTTCTTAACTGCATAGGTTTGGAAAGAAGAAAAGGTGTGCCCTGCCCATATTTTAAGGGAGAAAAAAAAAAAAAAAAAAAACATTGCAGGTACTAATAACAACCAGAAACCTCCCAGAGGGCTTATGAAGGAGATAGCTGAGTGACTAGGAGTGGGGCTTGAACTCCATTCTCTTCAAAGTGATCTTTCTTATTCCTCAGCAAAGGAGCTTTTTCTAGTCAAGCCAAGGTAATGGAGAGAAAAATCAGAAGTTTGCTGTGCCTGCCTTCCTCATTCTGGTCCCTGCCCTGTCTTCCCCTCATGGCCAAGAAGCCTGGTTCTCAAGTCCAGAAAGGGGTGTCACACAATACTGCCTCGCCTACCTCACCTATTCATGGTAATTGTGGTTGAGGTGGAGCGGAGTGGGATTGGCATGCCAGGGGACTGTCGCTCCTGCCTTCCATCACCCTAGCTATAGCCCCATAATGGCGGAGGGTAGGGAGGGGGTGGTTTCTAGGTAGGTCAAAGTTCGAGACTCTTCTGGGTTGTTTTTGTGAAGCCACTCTGCTACAGTACTGGCTGGATTTCCAAACTAATGAAACTCCTTGTTTGCAATCTAATGTTTTAAATATTTACAGTGGACAGTTCTTCCCTATTAGAGAGAAATAACTTGCTTAGCTTGATCATATGCCTGCCAGAACTATTACTTTTCTATTGTTATCTGACTGCAGCTATCAACTATATAAACACTAGAGTGATAAAAACGTGTCTGGTTGACATACAAGCTGAAATCCAGCTTACTCTGAGCTCTGTAAATCTCTGCTTTATAAACACCTCTATCCTGGATAACATATTGAGAAAAAAGACGAAATAAGAATAACTCTTTGTACTGCATTGACAGCACAAAGTCATTCAGCTTTCAGTGGGCAAGACACAACATCTCCCTAAAGAAAATATGGTCTTGTATTTCGGGTTTGATCGTACCATGACTTAAAATTACCTCTTGCTTATCATTTATAAATCTATGTATCGTAACAGTGGAGACAAAAAGAAACTATTTTACACGTAAAGAGATTGCTAATTGTACAGTGAAAACTACCATAGATTAATAATACTGATCATAGCTGACGTCTATTATAAAATTGTACTTTTCAAATACCAGGTGTCTGAGACTATATGCTAGGCAGAGGACAGAAAATGACATGGACTTAATCTGTGCCCACACTGAGAAAGGATCTAAAGAATTTCTGGCATGATTTGCTTACAACGTTATCTAGAAAGGACAATTAAAGACTCTCTCTCTTTCATAATGCCCTCTAATGATACCAACACTAGGCCATGTACTTTAAACGAAGCCATGCGGTACAGGGTAGAGATTAAGAGGATGCCCTTTAGAGACAGATTGCTGGACTCCAGTCCCACCTCCACTAAGTACCAAGGACAGTTAGATATTGGGCAACATTTTCAACTTCTTCATACCCCAGTTCCCTCAGCTGTAAAAGGAAGACAGTAGTACCTACATCAGAATATTGTTATGTGGGTTAAATAATGCATACAAAGTTCTTAAGGAAATGCCTAGTCCACAGTTTGTGTTCAACAAATGTTAGCTACTTTTATTAACTGTTGTTTTCTCATTGGATCAAAATTGCCCAAGTTTGAAAAACTGGGAGGAGAGGGAGGCAAAGAAAAAAAAAACAGTACTTCATATTTCAAAAATATTAAAAGGCTATATATGTGTTCAGAATACTAATAGGATTTGGAAAAGTTTCTGGTCTTTGTCCTCTGTCTTTTCCATTCCCTGTAGCTTCTCAAATTATTATTTTATTTACCACTCCCAACCTTAAAAATGTCAGTTTGTTGACACATGTGGTCATTTATTTCCCATTGTAGAGGTCAGAATGGCCCATTTCACACTGTTCCCATTGCCCAGCGATGGAAGTAATGAAAACTTTTTCTAGCATCTCATCCTTTAGCCTATAATCTGCTCCAAGCAACTCTGCCTGTGCCTGACAGACATCTTAACCATATAATTATGCTATTATTGCTAGTTGTTGAGGGATTCGTCAAGAGTGATATTCCCTGTAGGTGTTGTGTCATTGCCATTTTTTGCTAACTGTGGCTTTCATATAGTGTCACATGTTTTTAGCCCCCTGTCTTATTAGATTATTAGCTATATGATGGAAAAGACCTTTTTCTGTATATCAAACAGACTCCAGAGTGTCAATAAATGTTTGGGGAATGAAAGTAAGGGAGGCCCACATAAGTGACCACCAAATATGAGACCAAGTAGTCCTAGGGAAGGAAAAAGATCAATATGTAGAGTCCAAATTTGACTCTATCTCTTATTAGTTGAGTGATTTTGTACAAATTAGCTAACTTCTCTGAACCTCGATTGTCTATTCTATAAAAAGGGTTAGCGGTCCTACCTGTCTTTTAGAGTTGTTATAGGCATCAATTGAGATGACAGTTAAGAGACTGCTTTATAAACTACACATTTCTGGACAAACATTTGCTGTCGTGGTGATGGTACTTCATGTCTTAGCCTGCAATGGAAGTGACATTTCTGTCAGATTTTGGTGACTAGTCCCCATGTTGTTTCAATGATGTACCACCTCTCTGTTGCTATCTCTGTTGCTATATAACAAACCACCCCCAAACTTTGTGGCCTAAAACAGCAGCAATGGCAATAATTATTTTGCTCATGAATCTGTGATTTGGGCAGGCCTTGGTGAGAAGAACTCATCTCTGTTTTGCTTGATATCAGCCTGGGGAGATTTGAAGGCTGAAGGCTAGAATCATCTGAAAGCTCACTCACATGTCTGCCAGTTGCTCCTGGCTGTAGGTCAGAATTTTTGATGGGTCCATGAACTGGAACACTTACATGTGCATTGACAGAGAGGGAGAGAGTGAGCACATCAAGAAGAAGCTGTATTTGCTCACTCATATTCAGGGAAGGAGGATTTGTTTTCCGTGTCTTGGTGGGAGGAATGTCAAATAATATATAGATCACTACCACCACACTACTAGCTGGCATTTTTTGAGTATTTAATACATGCCAGATACAATACTGCATATCATTTAATTCCCACAAAATATCTATGAGGTTAACACCATTGTACCCATTTTAAAGGTGACAAATATGACCCTCAGAATGTTAGATAGCTGCCCAAAATTACATAACGAAGGCACTAGGACTAAATTCAAAGTCATGTCATTAATCACTACAATATACATCCTTTCCCTTTGACATTACACTTGTGTGATGATAGGAATGCATTTTTTTTTGTGGAGTGGGGACTGGCTGCTAAGCGATGAATCAGTGAATAAAATTCATTTGGCTTTACTGCTCTGATAGAGGAACATGTTTGGCACCTTTAAATGATGCTGCATTAAAATAAGAACCTGCCAGCAAGCTCTTTCTGAAATGAGTGCCTGACTCTGGTCAATAGAAAACAGTTGAAAACTCTTACAATCAGTACCCTTTGAATAATAAGCTCTCAAGAACTTATAAGATACTTAGTGTTAGAGAAGATACCCAACAAGTAGGTGTCTAATCTAACTCAGTCACCAGTCAGGAAGCCTTGGGAGTGTGTGGTTTAAAAATATAGAGAAAATGAAAGTTAGTGACTCAGCTTCTTGGACTTGATGAGCTCTGTGCTTTAGCAACTACAGCAAATGGAACCCCTCACTAGATGATGGCCAGAGACACTGGATGCAGTGACAGTGATGGTTCGTTTCTATGACCAATGCTGAGGATTGCCTTGTGATTACAGTAATCATTGCCAGTGCCATTCAACTTATGAACTCTGCCCAGCCTTGTTTATAGAGCTAACAGGTTGCACACTTATTTGTTGGCTTTGGAAAATCTCAACATGTTGCCCCTGCCTGAAGTGCCTTGATTGACAGTAGGGATGTCATTAATTTAACTAAATAAGTGCAAGGCCCTCTGATTTTCTTGGCTCTGTCAGCATAGCCTCATGGATGGTGGTAATTATATGTGGGAGGCAAACAGCTGTATATGGCTGTCCTTGAATGTGGAATGAATTTGGAAGGAGAAAGAGACCCACAAAGGAGAGGGAGATGAATTTCAAAGGATGTTTAATACATAGTGTCAAATGAGATGGGTGAAATGAGATTGATAGTATCATTAGTTAGCCATGCCTTTTGGGACATTCAGATTCAAAAATGCAGAAAAAAAATGGTTGTACACATACAGTCACACATTTATTTTCATATTCTTGCTTTACTCAGTTAGATTCAACTGTATTGTCACTGCAAGGAATGTTCCCTTTTTAAAAATTCATGTATTAAAATAAGTGAACTATTTAAGCTACCGTCCAGATCTCAGTCTTTTAGTTTTGTTTTTGTTTATGGTGAAATTCAAGTGAAGCAAAGTGAAACTCTTTCATACATGAGCTAAACATTTTTGGTCCAATTAGTCAACTAGTAAAGACCATTTCTATAAGACTGTGGTTTGTCTTAATGGAATGTTTGTTCCAATTTGGACAGAAAAATATTCCTAGAATAAAATCTTTGGGGAGAAGAACATCAATGCATGAAAATTGAACTTATGATGCTATAGTATCTGTCACTTTTTTCTCTTGCTCAAATCTTTGGTTCTTCAAAGAGGAAAGTTTAAAGCTATTTAAACTGAAGGGATAAGTCCATTCTATGCCTATGTAGCTTGCTGTCCTTTTTTCGCCTGCTAAGCATGAAACACTTTGGAATCTGTCAAGTGAAGTTTAAAATGGGCAGTTATCCATGAGAACGACACATGTTTTTACTCCACAGAGGCAGATATTTAATGAACATATGGGCATTTGATGAATGCATAATTATCTTATAAACATTTGTTTTGTGATGTTTTCAACAAAAATACTACTTTTAAAGAGAGCAAGAGAAGTACATTTGGTGGTTCATCACTATAGGTTTATTATTTCATGCCAAGATTAAAGAGGCAAAAGTTGATGCTGTACCTATCTGCCAAGCCATAACTGTTTATTTCCAGATGACTCCTGTTTTGATAGATCTTTCAAGAAGCTGCATTCAATTTTTCACTGTATCCATATAACTCCAAATATCTAAGCACTTAAGTTTCAGAAGTCAGGGCCTGGGAATCCAGACTACAGGTTTAATATTGGGGAAAATTTTAGATGTTATTAAATAGCAAACAGATCTTAAATTTTCTCAAGGTTTATGAGTATAGAAAATGACAAATGGGGCATAGATGAGATGTTTACTAGTATATACTCTGTACACAAAATCAGCCAAGGTGTGTATCATCATTAAATGTTTCATCCCGCAAAATGGCTATACTCAAAAGCCTATATTATTTTGATTGATTCAGAGCTGTCTTCAGAATTCATGACATTAAGATTGTACTTCTCTCAAATCTAATAAGATTTCCATATAAATATTTTATTAATGCCTGTATCTATGTGTACTCCAACTAGAAGAAAAGATTTGCTTTTATGTGTGAGGGCAGTGGGTTTTTATGCAGATTTGGAGGAGACGGTGGATATATGGAATGTTCTAAGTTATATGTTCACAGCCTAAATCTAAGCTTTCCAATTGTGTGTCTATACCTGCCCCCAAAGAGTTTTAAGGTAATTATTATATAATATTTGGCTAAAAATAATCTACTCATAGTCTTTCAGGACCCACAGAATGGTAGGAATTAACATGCCTATCTGAATACCTCAGCCTCAAATATGTGCTTTCCCCCAGTTCTTTTGAAAATAGAAGACTAATGCACTCAGCCCACAAATATTTTTTGAGTGTCTAACATGTGCCACTTTTATACAGCTCATCATACTGAATTATAATTATTGTTTACCAATATTTTTTTCCTGACTAGACTATGTTCTTTAAGAGAAAAGAGATTATGCCTTAATCATCTCTATATTCTCCTTATTCAGCACAATGAATGACACATGCTCAATAAATGAATGGTGAATATGTGAGTGAGTATGTAAATAAAGGCATAAGCACATGAGTGAAAAATCTGATCAACGTTGTAGCAATGGGTACAGGGAAGTAGAGGAAGGAAATATTATTTCTAGCTTGGAGAAGAAAGTGGTAGGAATACCACAAAAGACATTGGGAATGAGGTGACACTTGAGCTGGACCTTAAAGGATGGATAAGAGGCCATTAGATTTGGTTATCAGTCCTTAGTTACTTTAGAAAACAGGTTCGGTGAAATGTTGAGGGCAAACAGCAGATTGCAAGAGGCTAAAGATCGGGGTAGGTATGAAAAAATAGAGATACAACCTCTCCGTTTAAATAATTTTATGATGAGTATCAGGTATGTAGAGCCATCCAGACCTAGATTTGAATCCTGGTTTTGCCCCTTAAAAACTGTGTAAATCTCTTGGTGCTCTAGCTTTCTTACCTCTGAAACAAGAAAAATGGTACTATCTTTTGTGAATATCAAATGAGAAATTAAATACTCAGTAATTAATCTACAAAACAAGGAGGGAAAGGATGGTAGCAGGAGAGAATTGCAGATTAGAATAAGGAAATTTATTTTTCACCAAGGATCTTGAGATCTCAAATGAGTGAAGATGTTTTTCTCATAGTAAAATCTTACATAAGATTCCTTGATACTTCCTAAATCAAGAATTTTAGCAATCAAGCAAATGATTTTATTTAACTTTGGTGTCCCTCCAGTTCTTATCTGTTTACCTTTTCCCAGTGCCTTTAAACTATTGAGCAGTCTTTCCTAATGAGTCTTCATACTTACAGAGATTCTCATATCTGTTCAGCCTGCTTTTGAAATGTACCTGTGATGTGTCCTTAGGATCATGCTATAAGAATTACAAGGTAACAAAATCATATTAATGTCACTTTTTCAAGTAATATATTTGAATTTCAGAAGGAGTCTTGCAGAGGCACAATGGCTTAAGCCATTTGCCTGTTGATAATTTATATTCTGCCAGTTTCCACAAGGGATTTGTCATGGCACAATAAGCTAACACAGTGACTCTGATTAGTGATGAGAATTTTAGATGTGATTTTACTCATTAATTTTTTGGGACTCCTTGGATAGATTTGCTAGGAATCTGATGCAGGCCTGCAAGAGAACCATTTGTTGGAAAATAGGTACCCAGTGAGCCTCAAAGCATATTCTACTCAGGTTTTCCCAGTGGATTAGCTTTGGACCCCAAATCAAATTCCGTTTGGAAAATATGCTGCTTCTAAGTTTCAGTATCTTTGTTTGTTAGTGGGGTGGCTTATGTGCAATCAAATGCATCTATTTAAAATGTATAATTTGATGAATTTTGACAGATGTTTATCTCTGTGAAACCATCACCACAATCAACACCTCAAAAGACTCCTCATACCACTTTGCATTCCACCCCTACCCAGGCAACACTGATCTGCCTTCAGTCATTATAGATTTGTTTGCATCTTCTAGAGTTTTATATTAATAGAATCATACCTATGCATTCTTTTGTGTCTGACTTCTTTTCAACCATCATAATTTTTTTGAGATTTATGCTTGTTACATGTTCCAGTTATTCATTATTTTTATTGATGAGTAAGTACTACCATTGATTATCCATCTACTTATAGATATTTGGATTGTTTCCAGTTTTAGGCACTCTGAAAAAAGCTGCTATGGACATTCATGTACAAGTGTTTTTGTGGACACATATTTTGATTTCTCTGGGATAAATATCATTCATGGAATGGGTAGATCATATGGTGGGTGTATGTTCAATTTTTTAAAAGTAATTGCTGACCAGTTTTCTAAAGTGGCTGTACTATTTTACATTCCCACATGGAGTTTACAGTAGTTCCATTCAATCCACATCCTTGCTAATACGTGGTATTTTCTTTCTCTTCTTTTAGAATTAGTCTTCTAAAGGGTTTATAGTGGTATCTTGTTCTCTTAATCTACATTTCCCTGATGTCATGCATCTCTTCATGTGCTTACTGGCTATTTATATATTTTCTTTTGTGAAGTGCTTGTTTAAATATTTTTGTTCATGTTTTTATTGTTTTTGCCTTATGATTATTTAATTGTAAGAGTCATTTTTATATTCTGGATATAAGTCATTTGTCAGAAAGACGTAATGAAAACATTTTCTCCCATTTTGTATCTAGTCTTTCTTGGTATGTTTTGAAGACCAACATTTAAAAATTTTTAAAGAGTAGAATTTTTCAGTTCTTTATTTTACCATTTGTGTTTTTGGTTTTTATCTAAGAAGTCTGTCTAACCTAATGTCACAGAGGTTTTCTCCTTTGTTTTCCTCTAGAGCAAAACTGTTCAATAGAACTTTCTGAATGATGGAAATATTCAATATCTGCACTGTCCAAGATAGGAGCCACTAGCCAATCTTGGCTATCGAGCACTTGAGATATGGCTAGTGAGACTGAAGAGCTGAATTTTTAATTTAATTTTATTTTTAATAGTAAATATAAATTGAGATATATGGCTGGCTGCTATATTATACACTGTCATTCTAGAGGTTTTATAGATTTAACTTTTATTTTTACATATCTGATCCACATGTTAATGGTGGTATATTGTATAAGGTGAAGGTCTATGGCCATTACTTTTCATTTAAATATCCATTTTTCCTAGCATTATTTGTTGAAAACACTTTCCCTTCTCTGTTGAATTAGTTTGGCACCTTTATTGAAAATTAATTGACCATATATTTATTAATCAATTTCTGGATTCTGTATTGTGCTCTGGATTCTGTATTATGTGGATCTGTATTTCTACTTTTACCAATGCCACATTGTCTTGATTTACTGTGGCTTTAGCGTAAGTGTTGAAATCAGATACTGTAAGACTTCCCTCTTATTCCTAGTTTAAAAATGTCATTTTTGCTATTCTAGGTTATTTACCTTTTCACATAAATTTTAGCATCAGCTTGTCAGTTTCTATAGAAGCCTGCTGGGATTTTGATTGAGATTGTGTTGACTCTATAGATTGGTTTGGGGAGAATTGAAATCTCAACAATATTGTGTCTTACAATTCATATATGTAGAATATCTCTGTTTATTTAGGTCTTTAATTTCTCTCAACAGTGTTTTGTAGCTTTCAGTATACAGGTCCTGCATAACTTATGTCTAATTTATTCCTTTGCAATTTTAAATGGAATTATTTTATTTTCCAGTTGTGTCTCTTTGTACATAAAATACAATTAATTTTTGTATATATTAACCACATATTCTGTATCCTTGCCAAATTCACTTATTTTGTATATGCCTTAGGGTTTCTGACATAAACAATGAAACCATTGGAAATAGGGACAAATTTAATTCTTCCTTTCCTATATTTTTAAATTTATACTTTTTCTTACATCACTGCAATGACTAGAACCTCCAGTAAATGTTCAGAGTGCTGAGAGTAGGCATCCTTACTTTGTTCCTTCATGACTGTAGAAGAAAAGTGTTCTATATTTCACTATTAAGTATATTATCTGTATAATATGTATTGTGTGTGTTTGCGCATGTGTGTATATAATTTATTATATCATGATTTGTCCATTCACCTTTTGGAAGACATCTCAGTTGCTTCCAGTTTTTGGCAATTATAAGTGAAATTGCTATAAGTATTCATGTGTAGGCTTTTGTGTGACCATACATTTTCAACTCATTTGGCTAAATAACTAGGAGTGTCATTACTGGATCATTTGGTAAGACTATATTTAATCTTGTAGGAAACAGCCAAATTATCTTCCAAAGTGGCTGTATCTTTGTGCATTCCCACCAGCAATGAATGGGAGTTCCTATTGCCCCACAGCCTTGTCAGCATTTGGTATTGTCAGTTTTTTATGATTTTAGCCATTCTAATGGGTGTGTAGTGGCATCTCATCATTTTAATATACAATTTCCTAATGTCATATTATGTTGAGCATCTTTTCATATGTTTATTTGCCATCATATTTGGAGAAATACCTATTCAAATCTTTTGTCCACTTTTTTTTTTTTTTTTTTGCGGTACGCGGGCCTCTCACTGTTGTGGCCTCTCCCATTGCGGAGCACAGGCTCCAGACGCACAGGCTCAGCGGCCATGGCTCACGGGCCTAGCTGCTCCACAGCATGTGGGATCTTGCCAGACCGGGGCATGAACCCGTGTTCCCTGCATCGGCAGGCGGACTCTCAACCACTGCGCCACCAGGGAAGCGCTCGTCCACTTTTTAAGTGGGTTATTTTTTTCTTATCATTGAGTTTTAAGTGTTCTTTGCATATTTAGGATATAAGTCCTTTATCAGATATGTATTTTGCAAATATTTTTTTCCCAGTCTGTGTTTTTATCATTATCTTAATGGTGTCTTTTGCAGAACACATGTTTTTAATTTTAATGAAGTCCACTTATCAGTTTTTTCTTTGATGAATCATACTTTTTTTAATCTAAAAAGCCATAGCCAAACCAAATGAATAGGGGTTTCCCCCACACCACCAAGCAATTCTCCAGCACCATCTGGATGTACTGTTGGGTTGGCAAAAGGTTCGTTTGGGTTTCTCTATAACATCTTACAGAAAAAAACCCAAACAAATTTTTTGGCCAACCCAATACAATTCAACTCAATTCTGACACTAAGGGTTCAGTCCTACAAGACTGTCCCCCTACCCACTGCCCTTCAGATGTCAATTGCAAGTCCAGGTTATCACCTGTGCTTCCGTCCAATTGGCTGTGCATCAGAAGTTCCCAGGACTTCTTCCTCAGGTTTGATTGATTTGCTAGAGCAGTTCACAGAACTCAGAAACGTTTAACTTACTAGATCACCAGTTTATTACAAAAGGATATAACTCAGGAACAGCCAGATGGTAGAGATGCATAGGGCAAGTTATGTGGGAAGGAGCAAGGAGCTTCCATGTCCTCTCCAGGCATTCCACTGTCCCAGCACCTCCATGTGTTCATCAACCCAGAAGCTCTTCAAAACCTTTCCTTTTGGGTTTTTATGGAGGTTTCCTTATGTAGGCATGGTTAATTAAATCACTGGCTATTGGAGACTAATTCATCCTCCAGCCACTGTCCTCTCCCCAGAGGTTGGTAGAAGAGGGTGGCAAGCAACCAGCCCCCATCCCTAGGTGGGGTCCAAGTCGCCTCATTAACATAAAAAAGACACCTTTAGCACTCTCATTATTTAGGAAATTCTAAAAGTTTTAAGAGTTCTATGCCAGAAACAGAGATGAAGGCCAAATATATATTCCTTATCATAAATCATAATATCACAATTATCTCCTAGGATTTTTATAGTTTTGCATTTTTATATTTAGGTTTACACTTCATTTTGAGTTAGTTTTTTGGTAAGAGGTCTGTGTCTAGATTCATTTTTTGCATGTGAGTGTTGTTATTCCAGCATCATTTATTGAAAAGACCATCCTTTCTCCATTGAATTGTATTTGTTCTTTTGTTAAAGATTAGTTATCTATATTTGTGTGAGTCTGTTTCTGGGCTTTCTGTTTTGTTCCATTGATCTATTTGTCTATTCTTTCACCAATACCACACTCTCTTGATAATTGTGGCTTTATAATAAGTCTTGAAATTGGATAGTATCAGTTTTCTGACTTTGTTCTTGTTCAGTATTGTGTTAGCTATCTGCATTTTGTGATTTGCATATAAACTTAATAACCAGTTTGTCAGTATCCACAAAATTAATGACTGAGCTTTTGTTTAATTTGACATTGAATATTGGGAAGAATTAACATTTTAATAATATTGACTCTTCCTGTCCATGAACATGGAATATTTCTCCATTTATTTAAGTCTTCTATGATTTCTGTAAATGGGATTTATAGTTTTCATCACATACATCTTGAATATATTTTGTTAGATTTATTCCTAAATCATTTTTTGAATGTTAATGGAATGGTATTGTGCTTTTAATTTCAAATTTCAATTGTTCATTGCTAGTATTTAGGACAGCCACTGACTTTTGTATATCAGTCATGTATTCTGCAACCTTGCTATAATTATTAATTCTCGAAGATTTTTCTTGTTGATTCTTTGGGATTTTCTATAGAATCATGTCATCTGCAAACACAGTTTTATTTCTTCCTTCTCTCTCTGTATATCTTTCATTTCCTTTTCTTGTCTTGTTGCACTAGCTAGGAGTTCCAGAACAATGGAAAATAGGTGTGGTGAGAGGGCACTTCCCTGTCTTGTTCCTGATCTTAATGAGAAAGCATTTAGTTTTCCACCACTAATACAATGTTAATTGTAGTTTTTTTGTTAGATTTAAAAAAATCACTTTGAGGAAGTTCCTCTCTATTTCTAATCTGCTGAGAGTATTTATCATGAATAAGTGTTGGGTTTTGTCAAATGCTTTTTTTCATCTAGTGATAGGATCAGATGATTTTTTCTTCTATAGTATGGTAATATGATGGATTAAATAATAGTAATTGAAATTTAAGTGTTGAATCAGCCTTGTACACTTGGAATAAATACCATTTGGTCATGGTGTATAATTCTTTTTATGCATTGTTGGATTGGATTTACTAATATTTTGTTCAGTTTTGCATCTGTGTTTATGAGAGAGATTGGTCTGTTGTTTTTCTTTCTTATAACATGTTTTTCAGTATTAGCCAGACCTCATAGAATGAATCAGGGACTCTTCACTGTGCTTCTAGTTTTTGGAAGAGGTGTACAGAATTGATATCTTTTTTTCCCCTTAACTATTTGGTAGAAGTCATTAACAAAACTATCTGGGCTTAGTGCTTTCTGTTGAAAGGTTATTAATTATTGATTGAATTTCTTTAATAGATATGGGCAAAACAGATTAGCCAGTTTTTCCTTCTGAGTTTTGGTAGATTATGTCTGCTAATGACTGAATGTTTGTGTCCCCTCAAAACTAAGATGTTGAAACTTATTCCCCAATGTATTGTTGTTTAGAGGCAGTGTCTTTGGGAGGTGACTAGTTCATGAGGACAAAGCCCTGATAAATGGGACTAGTGACCTTACAAAGAGAACCCAGAAAACTCCCTTGCCCCTTCTGCCATGTGAGGATGCAGTGAGAAGACAGCCATTCATCTATGAACCATGAAGTGGGTCCTTACTAGACACCAAATCTGTCAGCACCTCAATCTTGGACTTCCCAGCCCCAAAACTGTGAGAAACAAATTTCTGCTGTTTATAAGCCACCCAGTCTATGGCAGTTTTTTATAGCAGCCCAAATGGATTGAGACAGTGTCTTCCACTGTCTTTCCAATTTTGACTGAAATTGGACCATTTCATCTAAGTTATCAAATGTATGGACATAATATTCCTTAATGTCTATGCAATCAGTAGTGATGGTCCCTATTCATTTCTGATATTAGTAACTAGTGCAATCACTCATTTTCTTGGTGATAATAAAATAGCCTCTAGCCAGGCTAAAATCAGATCAATTATTTTATTGATCTTGTCAGAGAACTAACTTTTGGTTTTGTTGACTTTTCTCTATTGTTTTCCTCTTTTCAATTTCATTCATTTCTTTTGTCACTTTTATTTGTTTTCTTCTTGCTTTAAATTTATTTTGCTTTTCTTTCTCTAGTTTATAAGGTGGATATTAGATCATTGATTTCAGATCTTTTTTCCTAATATACACATATATATTTAATGCTATAAATTTCCCTCTAAGCCCTGATTTCACTGTATCCCACATATTTTGATAAGCTGTGTTTCCATTTTCATTTAGTTCAAAAGATTTTTAATATTCTCTTGAGATTTCTTCTTTGACCCATGTGTCATTTAGAAGTGTATTATTTAATATCCAAATATTTGGGGATTTTTCAGGTGTCTTTCTGTTGTTGATTTCTAGTTTAATTCCACTGTGGCCTGAGAGCATACTTTGTGTGATGTCTATCCTTTTAATTATTAAGGTGTGTGTTTTATGGCCCAGAAGGTGGTCTCTCTTGGTGAATATTACAAGTGAGCTTGAGAAGAATGTGTCATTGGACAAAATATTCTATAAATGTCAATTAGGTACAGTGGATTGATGATGCTTTCAGTTCAACTATATCCTAACTGATTTTCTGCCTGCTGAATTGGTCAATTACTAATAGAAGTGTGTTGAAGTCTCCAACTCTAATAGTATATTTGTATATTTTCCCTTGCAGTTCTATCAGTTTTTACCTCACATATTCTGATGCTCTGTAGTTAGGTACATACACATCCAGGATTGTTAAGTCTTCTTGGAGAATCTACCCCTTTATCATTATGTAAAACCCCTATTTATTCTTGCTGATTTTCTTAGGTCTGAAGTCTGCTTTGTGTAAAATTAATATAGCTATTCCATCTTTCATTTGACTAGTGTTAGCATGGTACATATTTCTCTCTCTCTTTATTTTTATTCTATCTGGTTAGAATGCAACATTACTAAACTGATACAGAAATGCAGGTGAACTATTTTGGCCAGAAAGTATACTATCATAGATTGTTTCCAAAATTGGCTGCTATAATTTATCTATCCCATATGTATGTACTTTTGAAATTTGACTCTGCTGCTCCTCCCATCAAGAAATAGACTCCATACCCATTTCTCTATGAATCTGGGCTGAACTTTTGACTTGCTTTGATCCATAAAATGTGGTGGAAGTGATTTTTGGTGATCTAAGCTTAAGCCTATAAACTTTTGCTCTCACTATAGTGTTGCCCTGAGACTTTCGTGTTAATAAAGCCTGGAAATATTACTCAGCCATAAAAAGAAATGAAATTGAGTTATTTTTAGTGAGATGGATGGACCTAGAGTCTGTCATACAGAGTGACGTAAGTCAGAAAGAGAAAAACAAATACCGTATGCTAACACATATATATGGAATTTAAGAAAAAAAAATGTCATGAAGAACCTAGGGGTAAGACAGGAATAAAGACACAGACCTACTAGAGAATGGACTTAAGGATATGGGGAGGGGGAAGGGTAAGCTGTGACAAAGTGAGAGAGTGGCATGGACATAATATACACTACCAAACGTAAAATAGATAGCTAGTGAGAAGCAGTCGCATAGCACAGGGAGATCAGCTTGGTGGTTTGTGACCACCTAGAGGGGTGAGATAGGGAGGGTGGTAGGGAGGGAGATGCAAGAGGGAAGAAATATGGGAACATATGTATATGTATAACTGATTCACTTTGTTATAAAGCAGAAACTAACACAGCATTGTAAAGCAATTATACTCCAATAAAGATGTTAAAAAAAAAAACAATAAAGCCTGGGATGGTCTCTTTGAGGATAAGAGATCACATGGTCCATTTTATAGCTCATATCAACTACCAGACAAGTGACTGGGGCCATGTGGAATAATTCATCCTCAGTTGAGTCAATAAGCAACAGCAGTCACATGAATGACTGCAATTGATAGCATCAGAAGAATTGCCTAACTGAGCCCATCCTATGGAATCATTAATATGTAAAATAGTTGTTTTATTAAGCTATTAAATTTTGGGATGCTTTGTTATACAGCAATGAAAACTGATATTCCTTCTCTATGTGCAACAAATTCCTCTTTTCTCAGTTTGTTTTCTTCACTTCTTTGTCGTAACTAAAACCAGGCTCTTTTCAGTTTTCTCACATTCAAAGTAACTGTTCTTATACCACATAAACCTTAGGTACAGGACATGGAGTAAGTATATTCCTTGATCCCCATTGTTCTTTATAGATCATTGTTCCTCCTTTGTCCTGTTTAATACTCTCTGTATCTTCTACTTCCATGCTGTAACACTGTCACCTACTAATCCTTCTTCTGGTCACCTACTGCCATCCTTGTCAAACTCTCTGATTCATGCATACCTGTAGAAACCTGCTCACTTTCTTTCTCCTCATACCTAAAGTTTCTACCATTCCTAGTGATTTAAATACCTTTCCAAATCATTCACTGGGTTGGCAGCTCAATTCCTTGATCTCCATTCACTTCCAGCAATCTTTTCCTACACTTTATCGAAGTCACTGTTTGCAATTGATCATACCCTGGATCTTATATTCAGTCTTTTTTACTGGATTTTACTCCTCTAAACAACCTCTAAATATTAGAATAACTTAGGGCATGTTCCTTGGTACTTTTTTTTTTTTTTTTTCTTGCGGTACGTGGGCTTCTCACTGTTGTGGCCTCTCCCGTTGCGGAGCACAGGCTCTGGACGCACAGGCTTAGCGGCTGTGGCTCACGGGCCTAGCCGCTCCACGGCATGTGGGATCCTCCCGGACCGGGGCACGAACCCGTGTCCCCTGCATCGGCAGGTGGACTCTCAACCACTGTGCCACCAGGGAAGCCCCCTAGGTACTTTTAAAATCCATATTCCCCCATAAATTGGTCTTATTGATTTTTATTTATTATTTAAATGCTGTACCAGATGTATATCTCCTACCCATATCTCTTCCTTGCGCCAGTGCCTACTTGCCATTTCCACTTGCATGTCTTGAAAATATCTTAAATCTACTATATCCAAAATAGACCTTATTTTTCCCATTTAAGCTCATCTCCCCGCCCAGTAAATCCATGGTACCCAGCTGTACAGGGCAGCTTGATTGTTCTTGATTGCCCCATTCCCCTCATACTTATATCTAATTATTCACTAAGTATGATTTAGTCTTCTTTCAGAATATATTTTAAATCCATACAGTTATCTACATTTATACTTCCCCACACCAGTTCAGACCAAGAATCTCTTACCTGGACTATTCTAACAGCCATCCAACTGGTTGTTCTGTTTCAACTTTTTATAAACCTATGTTTTACTCTATGCAGAGAAGCCAGAGAATTATTTTTTAAAAATTTGAATGAAATCACACCACATCTCTGCTTTAAAACTCTTCAGTGGCTACACATTGAACTTATAATAGATTGCGTGGTCTTTAATGTGGCCTAGAAAGACCCTCCGGAATATGGCCCCTGCCTACCTCTTTGACCTTATTCACCATGATCCCCCTCATTTGCTATGTTTGGTCACAGGAGCCTTCTTTCTGTTTCTGAAACCTATCAAAGCTTTTGCCTGGCTTAGATCATTTGTGCTAACTACTCTTGCTGTGCACTATCATCCGCCCAAAATCTTCTATCCTAAATCTTCACATGGCTTCCATTACCACCAATTTCAACTAGCTTTCCCCGCTTACTCCCCATTTTAGCCTTCTTTATTACTTTCACAACTTTCTATTTTAATTATGCATTGTAACAACGTTTTCTTGTTTTTGTTTCTTTCCTCCACTGTAATAAAAACTCCATAAGAGCAGGCACCGTGTCTCTCATGTTTAATGCTGTATCCTTGGTGCTTAGCATACTAGCACAGTGTTGCCCACGTAATACATGCTCAGTAAGTATACATTGAACGAATGAATAAATCGAGTGACTGCATTATTGACTGTATCGGTTGCTTCAGCATTACTTCCTAGGTAGATTTCAGGATTGTGGGGTCAGAAAATAATCTATGCCATCATTAATAATTACCAAATAGCAGCTGTAGGAGGTGTGGGAGGATTTAATTTGTCTAATAAATATTGAATAAATGATATTTAGTATGTACCAGGGATTTTGCTAAAGATTGTGTATTCAGTGGTAAATATAAGAAAGGAGATTTACGACCTTATGGAAGCTGCAGTCTTGGAAGCTTTTTAGGTAGCATTTGGTGATCGTTTTGTGCAGAGCACTGTCCTGTACAGGCGCATGAGAGGGAGAGTTGATTTGTGGGGCTATAGGAGATAGGAGTTGGTATAAAATTTGAGAAACTGAGAAAAATGAGTTACTAAGAGAGATAGAAGGACAAAACATCATTTATTCATTCCCTGAATCTCCCAACCTGTGTTCTCCCAACACATACACACACACACACACACACACCATACACACACAGTTTACCTCTTCCCCTACATGTTAGGTTGCACAGTGTGAGGAGAGGAGGTTTTTATACCTAAAGTAGTTTGGTGAATTCCTTACAGATTTCCTAGGCTCAAGTACTGAGATATTGGAGTTACTATTGGAAAGGTAACTGAATTGAGTGCTCAGAATATACAGTTATAGGGCCAGGAAAAGGCTGGGGAAAGGTGAGTGATATCTGATGGTGAAGCTTTATTTTGAGGAAAAAAGCAGAACTAAGTTTTTAGGTGGAGAAGTTAAAGGATCCGGGGAAGTATGCGCTCATGGAACTAAAAATGGTTTTTGTGAGGAGAGTCTTTTGTTTGCTTAAAAAGAGAATCATGTCAAGGATAAGAAATTTAATTGGTTGAAAGGAGAAAAGTAGCGTTATTTGTAGAAAGTATAATTATACATCAAGAAACCCATGAAAATAAAGTGTAAAATTGAAAATGGCCCATTACAAGATATATTTACAAAAATCAATGTCTTTTCTATATACCAACAATAGTAACTCTAGTGGGGATAATCTCATATTTACAATAATATAATATGCCTCGGAATAGCCCAAGTACAGTAAATAAGTGAAAAATATGATAATTTGTAACAGATACATTTAAATTTTTTTGCAAAAAAGAAATATGCCAGGTTCTTGGGTGGGACCATCAATACAATAAACAAATCAGTTTATAGGATGTATAGAATTAATACAATCCCTGAAATTGTTCTAAAGTCAATCTTGAAGAATACCTAAACGGATTTTGAAAAATAAGTTATAAAAAAAGGTACTTAACACAAAATATAACTCTTTCTTAAAATATAATTAAAATCATAGCACAGTAATGCTACAATCTATAGTAAGATAAATGGAATACAATAAATTGCCCTGTAATAATAGAATAGACAAGAATTTAATATATGATAATGGAAGCATCGTAAACCAATGGTAAAGGTTAGTTGAGAGTGGAAATTTGTCCATATAATTGGCCAAAATATATCCAGTAAGATTTTCACTTCTACCATATATTACATCAAAAGAAATTCCAAAGAGATAACATTTTAAAAATTAGTTAAATATACGTCAGTTTAGAATGGATAGAAACTTTTTAGCATCTAAGTCATTAAAAAAGGTACAGAATGATTGATAGAGTGAACTATATAAAATATTGCAAGTTTCTGAACATTGAAAACACCATGAATCAACTCAAACTGAGGACAAATTAGGAACATAAATGAGGCAGATGAAGGGCTAATATCTATAACATAGACAGGGGGCATACAGTTTAAGAGGGAAAAAACCCTGTAATACTCCTGTAGGAAAAGTAGGCAAGGAGTACAAATGGCTAATAAACAGGGGTAAACACATTCCATGTCACTAGCAGTTAAAAAAATACAAATTAAAACAGTAAAGTGTCATTTTCTTGCCCAGCATATTGGATTTTTTTGTCTCTTATATTAGTGTTCAGTGGTACTGAGGATAGTAGTGGGGAGTGTAAATTGATAGTTTCTAGAGAATCAAATAAAAATATGTGTCAAGAACTTCAGAAGGGTTTGTGCCACTTAACCAAACATTCTACTTCCATGAATATGTCCTAAGGAAATATATTAGAGATGTGGACAATGATTTATATACAGAGATATTCAGAACATTTAAATTGCACAAAAAATTAAATTAAAACTATTAAATATTTGAAAACAAGAGTTTGGTTAAGTAAATATGGTAGATCCATATTTTCAAGTTATAAACATGATATTTTTAAAGTTTTTAAGGGTGAGGAAAAATGCTCTTAAAGATATATGATCTAGAATATTTTAAATGGGTCACAAATCCATAAATTTAAAAAATTAAAATACTGGAAATACACCAAAATCTTAACAACAATTGTTTCTGGGAGTTGAGATTTGTACCATTTTACTGATTGATTTACTGACTGTTGGATTGATAGCTAGTCAGAAAAGCATTATTTACCCTTCACATATATTACCTCATGTGATCCTCCCAGTAATGCAATGAGGTGAGGTATTGAAATTATTATGTTTATTTTACATACAATGAAGAAGGAATTGAGAAGTCAGTTGACTTATCTAAGGTCTCACAGTTCCTAAGTGAGGATCTTTTATCCCTTGTGTAGTACCTGGTACATCGTAAGTACTCAATATATATCTGTTGAATGACTTAGCTCAAAATTATTCTATATGCATATTTGTAGGATTCTTGCTATTGTTGTTCAGACTTCTAAAGTAACTTATCATGGTTCAGGTCTTCAATACTTGGCCACTTCTGGACTTTCTTTATAAGATATTACTATACTTTATTTGCATTTACAGAGCATTTAACTGGAGCCAGAAATATTGAGTGCCATTATGTTTCATCAGTTTGATTTGGTATTATAATAATAATGTTTTAGTGATTTAGAAAGTAATTGCCTCAAGATCAGGGGTTGTGCTTTCTCTATGTCCAACTCTATACAGAGTTACTCAATTGGCTGTGGCACAGTCAATTAGGTAGTTTAGACTATCTTAATGATTGCTTGTACAGCAATCCATCAGTCTGAATGTGCTTTGATCCAATTGGATTGTTAAAATGGACAAAAACATTGGGTTGATTATGCCATGGTACATTATTTTTGGGTCATAGGCAATGTCCTGTAAAGTATCTAACATAGTGCCATGAGCATTAGAACACTCAATAAATAAATGTGATAATGATGGCAAAAGCAAACTTAATGACAATTAAAACCCTTTTTTCCAAATGATCAGCAATTCTGCTTTGAAAATGGAAGAGCACAGATGGCATTTTTTTTAAGCTCTTTAATTTACATTTTCAGAAACCCCAGCTGAAAGTATAATTAAATTCAACACTTAGTATTTTATTGTTTTTTTGTTTGTTTTCTTTACATCATGGAGACATGCTATTTTGACACATTTTAGTTTTGTAACCTGGTTCCAGTGGAGTTTTGTTAAAACTCATATCATGATAGCATTTATAACAGTCTCTACATATTTCTATTAAATTATCATGAGACTTTTATGAGTTATTTATATCAAATGTCTGTTAAAAGCTTATGCTTTTGAGAAGATGTTACACAATGTTTATACTTTAATACAAAAGTATTTCTTACAAAACAAAACAAAAAACATTTCATACCAAAAATTTAAATCATTTAATATAGGTGAATTACTTGGATGGCTATTGAAAGAGGAATATTGCAGTGAGGAAAGCAGTATGCCAGTATTTTAGCATAACACCAGAAAGCACATATTACAGCAGTAATGATACTCCAATCCAGGATGTTATAAACAGAATTGTGTCCCCTTAAAATTTATATGTTGAAGCCATTAACCCCTTAAACGCCCCTGTATTTGGAAATAGGGCCTTTAAGGAGATAATTAAAGCTAAATGTGGTCATAATCTGATAGGATTGGTGTCCTTATAAGAAGAGGAAGTGACAACAGAGCTCCCTGGCTTGCCCTCGCTCAAGCTCTTGATTGTTCTTTTCTCGCTTTCCTCATGTGCACAAAAGAAAGGGCATGTGAAAATACAGTAGGAAGGCAGCCATCTGCAAGCCAACAAGAGAGGCCTCACCAGAAACCAAACCCATTGGCACCTTGATCTTGAACTTACAGCTTCCAAAACTGTGAGAAAATAAATCTCTGTTGTTGAAGCTACCCATTCTCTGGCATCTTGTTATGGTGGCCCAAGCTGATTAATATTACAGGATTTGTGGATAAAATCTCCCTCTTCAACTACCTGCTAAAAATCAGAGTTTTTACCCAGTTCAAACTAAGAATCACATTTCTTAAAGATGGGTGGAAGCATGCCAGAACAGTTCTTCAGAAATTATTTTCAAGAGAACCATAAAATATAATATTTTGCTATTGATCCTAATAAGGGAAAAAAGGAAGAAGTGCTATAGCTTCACAAAAAACCTTCCAATGAGCTCCAATTTAGATATCTTTTTTTTTAAATCAGAGATGCTCATTTATAAGGACAAAGCTTTTTATAATGTTAAGTGTGGAAAACACTATTTTTTTGTGTATTTTAGTGGTACTGAGTGGGGCTGATATTAAGTCATGTGCTGGTATAGTCATTTGATTTAGAGCAACTTCTGACTATTCAGTGTCAGTGTCATACTAATTGTTAATTTTTCAACTGTAATTAATGTTTAGAGCAAGAAGGACAAAAAGATGAGTATTTGCTGAATAGCCATATGGGTACCTCAAAGCAGAGAGCTGACCTGATCAACTCCTTTTTGGTTCAGTCTTCCCTGTCAAAATAAACGATTACAGATAAGAAAAAAATCAGAAAAAACTTTGTCATAAGAGAAATGATTCTCATTCTGGGGAAAGATGTTCAACTTTATGAAGAGGAATTGATCTTTAGGAGCTTTGTTACTCTTTTAATCTAACCTTTAAGTTCAGAGTTTTGCCACTATTGAGAATACCCATGATAATGTTCTACAGATTGAGAGAGCATGTCCAGAAAAGGAGATTCAAAATTGATTTGAACAGAAGTATTGTTTATTATAGTAAATGTAGAGGTTTTTATGATGATTACTTTAAAGAGGGCAACATTTTTCAGAAATCATTTTTTAACAATGTTCGTTGGAAAAAATCAGACTCAGGACTTTAGCTAGTCTTTTAATGCGCTAAATCATCTACTCAACATTTACTGAGTGATACTATATGTAGGGTATTAGGTTAAGCATCTGTGATGATCAATAAGACCCAATACCTACACTAAAGGAGTTTATATTTTGTATAGTGATGATTAAAGTATGATGATTCACTAGCTACTGAACAGAGTAGCTAGTGAATACTGCAAAAGCATGTCTATAATTTGTTTACTTTCTGTATTAATATTAGGGATACAAATCTAAACTGCCCTTGGCCTTAGAGGTCAAGAAAAGAAACTCTAATCCAGCATTGTTCAAGAGAAACATAATATAAGCCACAAATGCAATTACACATATATAATTTTAACTTCTCTAGTAACTACATTAAATAAAAGAAAATGTTTAAATTCATTTGAATATATTTTATTTATCCTCTATATACAGAATATTTTAACATAAATCAATATTAATAATGAAACATTTTGCATTCTTTTTTTTTGAACTAAGTCTTTGAAATCCTATGTATATTTTACACTTACTGAATGTTTTCCTTTCAACTAGCCATATTTCTCATGCTTACAAGGCACAAATAGCTAGTGGCTACCATATTAGAGGGTACAAGTCTAATCCATAGATCCTGAACTGCTCTGGGAGTTTGAATCTATTGTATTCTTTCTGAAGCTTGCCTTTTAGATGACCCGAATGATGAACAGTTTTTTCTGAGATGCCAGTTTCAGCTTATTAGCTCAATTGGCTAATGTCTACAGATTTGATCCCAATAAGGGCTCCCTACAAAGAAATGCTATTCCAGTTCGAGTCTCTCTAAACCCCCAAGAGCCATCTTTTAAATGTTTTCTTTCGTGCCTTACTGGACATACTTCTATTATAGCACTCATAAAACTTCAGGGCATTTTTTGTATAAACATGTCTTTTTCTATACGACACAATATAAAAAGGTGTAAGGTTTTCAGTCAAACTGACCTGGGTTCTGATCCCAGATCTTCCATGTGGCAAGTTCCTTAAACCCTTCTCATCTTTAAAGTGAGGATAGTAACAATACCTACTTTATTATTGTAAGAGATACATGAGATAATGTTTATAAATTTATATAAAACATTTAGCACATTGACTATCACTAGTAAGCATTCCATAAATAGTATCCTCTATTGTTAATATTAGTAAAACAATGCCCTTTTTAGTTTTGTATTCTTTATGCCTAGCATAGCAGCCTTTTAATACATTTTATTGAATTAATTAGTCAAGGCTCACCAGATAAGATAATGTATAAACTTGCTCAAGCTTTTAACTTTCCAGAAAATGGAAAACTGAGAATTATTACTGCTAAGCAATTAAATTGAACAGTCTTGGCTTAAAGTTTAGGAAATTAGTCATAGATTCTATTATTTCTCTAAAACTTCAGGAAACAATTTTTGAACTTACTTATCCAGAGAAAGTAACTAAAACAGCCAAAATTCTGTGGGCCTACAATGACCTTCGTGTGTATTCAGGAGCATTTGTTGTTCTTGATCTTTTCCTAATGTCTATTGGAAATAAGGAAGGTTCTTTTGCAACCTGTTACAAAACACTTGGTCAAAGCAAAAAGGAAGAATCAAAGAATCAAGAATGGAAGAATCAAAAATCAATTGTCTGGGCTTCCCTAGTGGTGCAGTGGTTAAGAATCCGCCTGCCAATGCAGGGGACACGGGTTCAAGCCCTGGTCCGGGAAGATCCCACATGCTGCGGAGCAATGAAGCCCGTGCACCACAACTACTGAAGCCTGTGCACCTAGAGCCTGTGCTCTGCAACAAGAGAAGCCACCGCAATGAGAAGCCTGCGCACCGCAATGAAGAGTAGCCCCCGCTCGCCACAACTAGAGAAAGCCCATGCGCAGCAATGAAGACCCAATGCAGCCAAAAATAAATAAATAACATAAATAAATAAATTAAAAAAAAATCAATTGTCTGACTTTACAAAGAGTGTCATTTCTTAGAAATAAAGTGCTTTTGGGAGAGTAGTGTTTAGAATCCAAGGAGGCTGAGATATTGTTAGAAACAGACATACTCAACATATACATACACATCCATTCAAAGACATGTACAGTGTACACACACACACACACAACACCCAAGCTGACACCTGCTGGAATCCTCTAACATTTTCAGGAATCATTAAGCAATCTGGCAGGAACTTCTTTGACTATTCCAAAGTTTTAGTGGTGAATTTACAGGTTGAGTCACTGTTAAGTTTATTTCATTTTACCCTCATTACTTTGGCTGTTCTGCAGCGTTGTCCAGTTCGGTAGCAAACTCTGAGCTACATTGTCACAGGAAATGGTGTGGTAGTAGGTGGATTGGAGCCACTCTCAAAGGATTGCTCATTCAGATAAGCCTAGTCAGGGAATAGGCAATTAGACAGCAAAAAAAGGCCCACAACATACTAGTTACTCCCCCCACCCCAAATGTGAATGTTTCAATTTTTCAGATTAAAAGGAACATCATCCTTAAGGATAAAACACTGAAATTTTCCTCAGCCACAGCTGCATTTTTTGCTACAGATTTATGTTCTCAGATTGTACAGCCCTTAAGAATATGGATGAAATTCCCAAGTGAAGGGCTAACCCATTGGGGATCAAATAGATGAAGGAAAATGAATCTCCTTGTTACATTTGATAAGGGGAGGTATTCAATAATGTTTTTAAACACTAGCTGTAGGGTCAGGTTTTTATAATTATTTGATGTGCAAAATTACTATTGTTATCAACATTATTATCATTCTATATAGATCAGCTCTGTCACTAATAATTAGGTAATATGTTACAATAAATTATGGCTTTGGGCAATTAGTAAAGCCTGGAATGATGTTTCCAAAGGTGCCTGGCAGGATAAAGCAAACGTAGCATATGCTGACAATTTGTTACTCTGGGTGATGGGTATATGGGAATTCCTTGTACTATTCTTGAAATTTTTCTGAAAGTTTGTAATTCAATCAAAAATTTTAAAAAGTTACAAAGGTGTCTAAACATGTAATGTCTTTGAATTCCCAAAGTGTGTTTGCCATTAGGCAACAACTCAGAAACCATGGTGACCCTAAGAGTTTGTGATTCATTTGGTTACAAATAGTCTGAGTACAGCACCTCTATTGGGTTTTATGCTTGTCAATACGTTTGTCTTATTGTGATCATTTCTCTAACACTGAGGGAGTGGGGGATTATCCAAACATTAATGACGTTCTCATTTTAAGCAAGTTTGCAATCAGCACTCAGCGTAGGATAATGACCCCAGCCGCAGGCTTCCTCTGTGGTGAATGGCCTTTCTGAAGTCTGGGACTCTTTCTTGCCCTGGGAAGCCCTCTAGTTGATTCCCCACCCCACTCCTCACCCCCAGTTTAACCCAGGGTTCCTAATAAAAAGACTGATCATTGCCGTGCCCTTTTCCCAGCCTGCCTGTCATCTAGAAAAACACTGAGGCTTTTCAAATAAATTCTCGTCCAGCCTGGGACTCTTTACCTAGGAAAGTTTTTTAATCTATTATAGAGTTTCAAGAGTAAATCTAAAACAACCATGAAAGTACCTTTACATTGCAAAGAAAGCCTTGGGTAAACTTTTCATGTGCTTCCAAATTCCCTTTCCTCAATAAATCAGGTAAGGGCTGTGAAGGTGCACAAACATGGCAAGGCAAACTATGTTGGTTTGATTTCACTTTTTTTTTTTTTTTTTTTTGCGGTATGCGGGCCTCTCACTGTTGTGGCCTCTCCCGTTGTGGAGCACAGGCTCTGGACGTGCAGGCTCAGCGGCCATGGCTCACGGGCCCAGCCTGTCCGTGGCATGTGGGATCTTCCCGTACCGGGGCACGAACCTCTGTCCCCTGCATCGGCAGGCGGACTCTCAACCACTGCACCACCAGGGAAGCCCTGATTTCACTTTTGAATTTAAAATGGGATCATCCTTGACCATGAAGGTCAAATTCCAGACATAAAGCCCTTTGGAATCTCTCCAGAAAGGCAATGTTGTGTAGTACTTGGTTACAAGAAAAAGAACTGACTGTTACTGCTGTCTGTGTCAGTTTCTGTGAATAAGTCACCTGTTGAATCATTTCCATCTGGGAGAGATAATCAGACTTGCCCTTTTCCTGTTTGGAAATACTTTGTAAGGACAAAAGCTATAAAAAATGTTCAGGTATTTGCTTTCAGAAATGCATAATGAATTTTTTTAAAACACCAGGAATTTTTGAAGTCTCTGTGAGAAGTCCATTGAAAGGAAGTTGGTACAAAAGGTGTGTAAAGCTTTCACCACATGGGTGTGGCTTCTTGATAAGGAAATTTCTTGGGTTTCCATCGGGAGCTTCACAATTCTGATTATTATTGTATTTTTGTTGTTAATTGAGGGGTAGAGAGAAATTCCTTAGTGTTATTTATTTGGGAAAAGGAGCTAGCTACCTTTGATAAATCTTTGAACCCCTCTGGCCACATAACACCTAGCATAAAGGAAGTCTTACTAAATAAACGTTTATCAAATGCCCATATGAATTAGCATTGTAAAAGCAGGTGGGATCGTGTGTGGTCATCATGCGATATTGATGACAGGGAGTACAACTTGAAGTTTGGTTTTGAGCCTCTGGGTTCTAAACAGTTTGCTTTACTTCTTATTGGGGGGGGAGGGGAATGGCACCTCAATCCTATAGTGTTCTCAGTGAACATAATGTACATTCTATTTTAATAGCTTTTTATAGTCTCCATTTTTTATTAATGCACCCTGAATATGCTGTGTTTTTTATTGTGAATAACCAATAAAGGATGACTGTAAAAATACTTATAACACTATACTATTTTCTTCCATACTTTTACCTCCCACTGTAAATTTAGATGCTGCTCAGAAATGCAATTAAAGTAAAATGAACTCACAAAGAAAAACATTTAGGAATACAACAACAGCTCATTCAGCTCCCCGTGGCTTCTTTCACTGGACATTTTCATAATAGCACAATGTTTGCTTGGCTTATTTCTGTATATAATATTATTTGTAATTATCTAATATCAATAATTAAAAATTGCATATAGAAATTGAAGACAGGCATTTCCTAGGTATTTAACTCCTGGGAGCCTGGTGAATATTAGTTACTTGTGATGAGAGGAAAAGGTTACTACTCTGAGATAAAAATGTTTCTGAAGGGTGATTCAATACCTTGGGATGCATGAGAACTTTACTTTAAATGGTTACTGCCCACTAAGCTACACTACCCCGTAAATATGTTATCAGCAAGCACTAATTAATCACCTATTATGTGCAAAGTATTTTTTTCATGGCACAGCCCTGGCACTCAGGCAATGTATAATCTGAGGGAAAATAGAACCTAGTTTAGTAAACAATTAATATGCATAAGCAATAACTAGTTTAACACTTACAGAAGAGAAAGAATCTTGCTTGGCTTATTTTCCAAGGAAGGTTGCACTATTACAGGGGGATTTGGGCCAAATCTGGGTCAATTCCTAGGGGTCAGCTACATGTAGAGTAGTAAAATGACCTTTCACGTTCCAAAGGTAAGAAGGCAGGACTGTGTTTAGGAGGACCAGAAGTAAAATCCTTTTTTTTTTTTTTTTTTTTTTTTTGGCAGGAATAGAGACATGCACCATGAAACCAAAGAGAAGGCTGGAAAAGAAAGATCAAGGTATATTTAGAGATTCTTGAATGCAAGGCTGACATATTTGGGCTTAATCCTGTAGTTGGTTGAAATCCATGGAGGGTTTTTAAGCAGAAGGGTAACATGATTTAAGAGCATCACATAGTGGCATGTGGGATCATGGGAAGGGAAGAAACTGAAGGCAGGGAGGCTAGCAAGTGTTGTATTATCATCCTTAGACCAAGCAGGAGGGCACTCAGACTCGAGCCCAGCACTGTAGAGGGCAACTGCAATTAGAGACCCGGAGGAGTGATATATTGAAGAGTACAGGGGTATCACTGGCACTTGGGATCCAGTCCTCAGTGCTGAACACCTCCTTCCATGACCAAATAGCTATTGTTTCTTTTGTTATTTGTAATTTTGATTTTACATTCAAAAAATAATTGCCTAACCCAAGGCCATGAAAATTTCTCTATTTTCTTCTAAGCGTTTTGTAGTTTTAACTCTAATATTTAGATTTTTGATTCACTTTAAGTCACACCCGTTGCTTTTCAGTTGTACTACTTTAACCCTGTCTCATATGTGTGTATATATGTGTGTGTGTGTGTGTGTGTGTGTGTGTGTGTGTGTGTGTATTTTTATTTGGTATTTTCTGAATGTGAACCCTGGGCTCTTTTCACTCTATGTTCTGTTTTTTTTGTTGTTTTTGTTTTGTTTTTTTTAATACTTCACTCCATGTGTCTTCTGTTCCATATCTGACCTGTCCCCACTCCCCCTCATCTCAAACCTACTGCAATTTTTATAAGCCAGAGCTATAGAATTATGACCTTAGGGTGAGTATCTCATGTTTATGAATATATATGTATACATATATAAATAGACACATATTAACATACATATATACACACATTAACATACATATGTATACACAGACACATTAACATGTACATATACACACATCAACATATACACACATTAACACATACATATTAGCATGTACATATATACACATATGCGCATATTGTATATATACGCAGGCACATATGGATGATTACATATATACATAGGAACATATTAATGTTTACATATATAATATATATATATATATACAGTTTTATAATTTTTTGCTAGTGTTTCTGAAGACATACTGCTGTTGGAATCTGTTTACTTAGCCCTGGCAACTTTTTGCCGTACTTCACACACAGGATCTCTGCACAAATCTGAGTTGTGTTTTGCAGGCATTATGTTTTCATTTGCAGTTTATAGCTAAGGCTTGGTTTCAATGAAACATGATTTGTATGGATTTATACTTTCGTTGTTTGCATTCTTATTATATTCAAGAGGAACAAAGGAAACTTTCTCTATTATACTGCCATAAACATACTAAAAATATCCTTTCTTGATGTTTCCCCATCACAACACTGATTCTCTACCACCCACGCCTTATTCCTCATTTATGATTTAGAGTAGTTTTTTTTTTAGCAGAAATCCAAGATACCAGGTTCTTATAAACGTTGTAACAAGCTTATCAAATCTTTTTTCTACAACTTAGCCATAATTGTGAGCAATAACTTATATACCAAGTTGCAATATCCAGCAGACAATTAGAAATAATGAGTTAGGACTTAGCAAAAGGCCAAGATTAGGGATATATCCATCACTATTAATAATGAGTATAAGAAGAATCACTCCTGAAATTTTGTGAAGTAGTACTCATGCTAAGAGTAGTTAGCATGTCTAACCTTACGTATAAGTGAAATAGTTGGTCAGCTCTCTACATGGAATTATTTTCCACCAAAATGATTTCTCCTTATGATCTGTGATAATATCTTAAATTATACACTTAGGTGTATAATTTGATTTGATTAGGTATTCTCCCTTGTTAAAATGCAAAAGTCTGTATCACAGGCAACATAATCCTATATGTCCCAAAGTGTGTTCTTTAGAATACTATATTCAAAAGCCGTTAATTGTTTTTCTATGACAAATAATAATTTGGGGAAACTAGAGTTTAAATAAATAAAATTAAGAAAGTTTCTTTTGGGGGGACTTCTTAACTTCTGTAGTAAGTGCATTGTGATACCTAAAAAAGTGAAGTATGTAGTATTTCCAAAGCCTATTTGACCATGAAGCCTTTTTAAAATAAATCATCTATTATACTTCTGTTCTTCTTGATATAGTTTTGGAAATTCTTCACAGTGTAAGATCATTTCTCATTGACAGAATTCTGAGATAAGGCTGCTAAATGGAGCACAAAACATTTATGTTTTGATAGATGGGTCAGAGGATAAGAGTGTGGGAGAGATACTGGTATCTCTATGATCAGATCAGCAATATCAGGGGTGGCTTAGGTCTGTACGATTGTCCCGGATTGAGTAGCCAGTAGGGAAGAGGGGTACTGGAAGATACATGAGAAAATATCAGTTACACCTTTTGGAACTATCATTTTCATGGTATCAGACGTGGATGACGGATTAGTAGCCTTTGGATTTATGTAAATCTTCTGCAGCTCTTCAACTTGGAAGTCATTTAGAAATATTCCTGTTACAGTGACATTCACCAAGTATATTCTTTCTAATTGGTAAAATTGACAGGGAAATATTTCATACTAGGGAGCACAATTTCTATTTTTAGTCAATGAAACCATCATTCTCTCAGTAACTCAGCCTTAAAAGTTTGAAATCATCTATGACATTTATGTCTCCCTTACCCCCATATAAAATCTATCACTGAGTCCTGCTTCATTAATTTTCTTGCATTATTTCCACAATTCTTGCACAGAACTCTCATCTCCTCATTCAAAATCATTCTTCATATTATGGTCAGCTTCATCTTCATGACCCCCCCCCCCATTTTTAACAGTCTCTTGTTCAAGCACCTTCATGGATACAGTATCCAAGTTCTTTCAAATGGCATTTAAAGACTTCCATTTCTTAGTCCATGCACACTTTTTCAATCTTGTATTCCACTGTCCCCTAATAGGATCCCTTTGCTCCTGTCAGAATGATCTAATCATTCACTTCCTACTCATTTCCCCCTTTCCCTTACCTCTTCCCCTATCTAAAATTGACCCTTTCTTCAACACTCAGAACAAACACTATAGCTGGGGAGACTTTTACAATAACATCAGTACATAGTTATACCTACCTCTTCTGGACTAATTGAGCATTTCCCATTTGTACCACTGATTTGGAACTAAGTCCTATATGTCTTGGATTGTTTGTACCTTATCTTCTCAAGTAAATGGTAAGCTCCCTGAAGAAAACAATTCTACCTTATACTTCTTGGAATGCTCTAAAACATCGAAAAAGCTTTGAAGAATTCTAGTAAAACAAATACAAGTTTTCATAAATAAAAATGCTTCAAGTGACTATATTTTTTTGTGTGTTTATTTTTTTTACATCTTTTTTGAAGTATAATTGCTTTACAATGGTGTGTTAGTTTCTGCTTTATAACAAAGTGAATCAGTTATACATATACATATGTTCCCATATCTCTTCCCTCTTGTGTCTCCCTCCGTCCCACCCTCCCTATCTCACCCCTCTAGGTGGTCACAAAGCACCGAGCTGATCTCCCTGTGCTATGTGGCTGCTTCCCACTAGCTATCTATTTTACGTTTGGTAGTATATATATGTCCATGCCACTCTCTCGCTTTGTCACAGCTTACCCTTCCCCCTCCCCATATCCTCAAGTCCATTCTCTAGTAGGTCTGTGTCTTTATTCCTGTCTTACCCCTAGGTTCTTCATGACTTTTTTTTTCTTAAATTCCATATATATGTGTTAGCATACGATATTTGTCTTTCTCTTTCGGACTTACTTCACACTGTATGACAGACTCTAGGTCTATCCACCTCATTACAAATAGCTCAATTTCGTTTCTTTTTATGGCTGAGTAATACTCCATTGTATATATGTGCCACAACTTCTTTATCCATTCATCTGATGGTGGACACTTAGGTTGTTTCCATCTCTGGGCTATTGTAACTAGAGCTGCAATGAATATTTTGGTACATGACTCTTTTTGAATTATGGTTTTCTCAGGGTATATGCCCAGTAGTGCGATCACTGGGTCATATGGTAGTTCTATTTGTAGTTTTTTAAGGAACCTCCATACTGTTCTCCATAGTGGCTGTACCAATTCACATTCCCACCAGCAGTGCAAGAGTGTTCCCTTTTCTCCACACCCTCTCTGCATTTATTGTTTATAGATTTTTTGATGGCCATTCTGAGTGGTGTGAGATGATATCTCATTGTAGTTTTGATTTGCATTTCTCTAATGATTAATGATGTTGAGCATTCTTTCATGTGTTTGTTGGCAGTCTGTATATCTTCTTTGGAGAAATGTCTATATAGTTCTTCTGCCCATTTTTGGATTGGGTTGTTTGTTTTTTTGTTATTGAGCTGCATGAGCTGCTTGTAAATTTTGGAAATTAATCCTTTGTCAGTTGCTTCAATTGCAAATATTTTCTCCTATTCTGAGGGTTGTCTTTTGGTCTTGTTTAGGGTTTCCTTTGCTGTGCAAAAGCTTTGAAGTTTCATTAGGTCCCATTTGTTTATTTTTGTTTTTATTTCCATTTATCTAGGAGGTGGGTCAAAAAGGATCTTGCTGTGATGTATGTCATAGAGTGTTCTGCCTATGTTTTCCTCTAAGAATTTGATAGTTTCTGGCCTTACATTTAGGTCTTTAATCCATTTTGAGCTTATTTTTGTGTATGGTGTTAGGGAGTGATCAAATCTCATACTTTTACATGTACCTGTCCAGTTTTCCCAGCACCACTTATTGAAGAGGCTGTCCTTTCTCCACTGTACATTCCTGCCTCCTTTATCAAAGATAAGGTGGTCATAGGTGTATGGGTTTATCTCTGTGCTTTCTGTCCTGTTCCATTGATCTATCTTTTTGTTTTTGTGCCAGTACCATACTGTCTTGATTACTGTAGCTTTGTAGTATAGTCTGAAGTCAGGGAGCCTGATTCCTCCAGCTCCGTTTTTCGTTCTCAAGGTTGCTTTGGCTATTCGGGGTCTTTGGTGTTTCCATACAAATTGTGAAATTTTTTGTTCTAGTTCTGTGAAAAAGGCCAGTGGTAGTTTGATAGGGATTGCATTGAATCTGTAGATTGCTTTGGGTAGTATAGTCATTTTCACAACGTTGATTCTTCCACTCCAAAAACATGGTATAGCTCTCCATCTATTTGTATCATCTTTAATGTCTTTCATCAGTGTCTTATAATTTTCTGCATACAGGTCTTTTGTCTCCTTAGGTAGGTTTATTCTCAGATATTTTATTCTTTTTGTTGCAATGGTAAATGGGAGTGTTTTCTTGATATCACTTTCAGATTTTTCATCATTAGTGTGTAGGAATGCCAGAGATTTCTGTGCATTAAATTTGTATCCTGCTACTTTACCAAATTCATTGATTAGCTGTAGTAGTTTTCTGGTAGCATCTTTTGGATTCTCTATGTATAGTATCATGAAGTGACTGTATCTTGATCTCTGAACACAAACTTGAGCATAATAAAAAGAACTCCACTTTTTGTTTTCTTCAAAAATTAAACATTTCTCTGTATTTTCATTTTATATTAGTTCTTGAAATTGCATCTATTTTCCCTGGAATATTATTTACAAGTATGATGTTGCATCCATGACAAAGCCTCTGATTAATAATTAATGAAATTCCCACTTTTATCAGTGATTTTTTTATTAAATGGAAATCAGTAGAGAAATAGCATTTTTTTTCTGTTGAATTTTAAAAGAGAATGTGATGCTTTCATGCCATAGAATCTCCCAAACTTAGCACTTCTCTGTCTCAGAGAACTTCATATTTCCCTAACTGCCAAATGAATAATTCATATTTGTAATAAGCAGAGATGTTATTCTTTTTTGGGAGAGTGAGGAACTCATTTTGATGATCCTAAATTGTTTATCGAAACCACCTTGAAAGTGTTGCCTTGATTTCCTTATTGACTAATTATAATTTGAATGTGTTTTGGCACAGCTTATAGTACAGGACCTGATTGCAGATGTCTAGGATAACAAACCTGCCGTTCTTTCTCTTTTTTTAAAAAAGTAAAACCTCTTGGAAAATGCCAGCATTTGGAGTACTAATATGAAATATATCTCCCAGCAAAATTTCAAAGAAAATTAGGAGGCAGCGTGTGTGTGTGTGTGTGTGTGTGTGTGTGTGTGTGTGTGTGTGTGTGTGGGTGAGGTAGAGGGCTGTGAAGGAAGTAGGCTAGAACCAGAGTTTCCTTTAAAAAGCACAGGAACAGTTCATCATTAATATGCATATGAGACAACATCATGGTAGTTGCCTGGAAACAAGTAAGAAGAGGGAGTCAAATAATGAAAAGGACTCTGATGCCCTATTGAACCAAATTGAACTTTAAAACTAGTAGAAAAAGGGGTGGTGACCAAATTAGCTTACACAATTCAGTTCTTGAAAATGAGCTTAAAAAAACAAAAAAAAAACCAAAAAACAAGAAACCATTGCATTTAATTTGCCTGTCACCTTATCAGACTTTTCTCGATGGAATACTTAGAGACAGTATTAATTGGCCAAAGAGTTTAGGGAAATAGAATGGTAAAGGCCGAAGTAAATGTTTTACAGGGCTATTTGAAATCTTGTAAATGATAAGGTATCTCTGAGGACAACCTCTCACATTACACATTTATAACCCCACACCTAAATATTCTATCCTATTGAAGGAGGTACCTATTCATCTGACAGTTTAAGACAGTTCTTAAAAATTCCCTGTAACAGCAATATGAGACAACTTGCTTCAGAAATTTTGGAGTGACTTCTACAATTCTGCTCTGTGGTTTTCAGTGAAGGATACAAAATATCACACAGTGGGATGAGAAGGTCCCTCAGGCTAAATACCTCCCCTGGTAAGTACACAGGATACTCTATGTATCAAACTTGACAGGAGTAAGAAAGACAAATGCATATGCTTTTTATAGGAACACCAGATCATTTAAGTGTGAGAAAAAGTGTGATGGAAGAAATTGGCCCAGGAGTTCTAACATTTTATTGCTGAAAAATGAAATGTATGTATGGCATTATGTTTTTTCATGCTATTAAATAGCTCTTTTTTAAGTACTGGAAATTTCTGTATTAAGACTAATGCAGTTTTTGCTTAGTATCATTATGATATGATAGAGTATCGATTCTCATCTATTCAATAAGTATTGTTATCAATTATGTACTGAGAATCTGTTGCATCCAGGGTCCTGGTCAGGGGGAGATATGAAGATGATATAAGCTCCAGTGCCTAAAAGTCGGAGCTCATAGGCCACAGTGGAGGAGAAGTTATGTAAATAAATAACTATAACAGTGCAATAGGTGCTACAAGTTTTTCTGAAACACAGAGGAAATAAATTATTTTTTCTCTAGAAGAATTAGGAAAAGTTTCACAAAAATGGTATTTGAGTTAGAGCTTAAATAATAAATAAGACATTTTGCCTGGAGAGAAAAGGGAAAAGGGTTGTCCAAGCAAGATAATATCATGTAAAAATAAATCACAGAAGCCTGAAAAAAAAAATGAAGTAAAGAAGGAAGGATGAAAAAGATGTTACCAAAGTGTTGGAAATCTCTGGTCGCAACTATTGAAAAGTTTTTGTAATCAGTGGACCCCAAACATTGCTGATTATTAAAAAAAAAAAAAAAAATCTTCTGGGAGCTTTCTTTTTTTTTTCTTTTTTTTTTTTTTTTTTTTTACGCAGGCCTCTCACCGCTGCGGCCTCTCCTGCTGCGGAGCACAGGCTCTGGACGTGCAGGCTCAGTGGCCATGGCTCACTGGCCCAGCCGCTCCGCGGCATGCGGGATCCTCCTGGACCGGGGCACCCCTGCATCAGCAGGCAGACTCCCAACCACTGTGCCACCAGGGAAGCCCTGGGAGCTTTCTTATACAGTTACCTCATCTTAACATTCCCCAATGTCTTAACCCATTCTAGCATCCACTCTAAGTCCAAAAATTTCATCTAAATATAATCAGTTCAGAAAATCCCAAATATCATATTCCAATCACAACCACCTTCTTTGTGAAGTACCATTACTATCTCTGTTTTATTTTTTGTAAGTCCCGTCTTTTTTTATTGAAGTATAGTTGATTTGCAAAAATTAGATTCAGGTATACAGCATAGAGATTCAATATTCTTATGGATTATGCTCCATTTAAAGTTATTAAAAAATAATGGCTATAATTCCCTATGCTGTACAATATATCCTTGTTGCTTATTTATTTTATACATAGTAGTTTGTATCTCATAATCCCATACCCATAATTTGTTCCTCCCACTTTCCCTCTCCTCACTGGTAACCACTAGTTTGTTCTCTGTATCTGTGAGTCTGTTTCTGTTTTGTTATGTGCATTTGCTTATGTTATTTTTTAAGATTCTACATATGTGACAACATAGAGTATTTGTCTCTGTATGACTTATCACTAGGCATAATACCCTCTAGGTCCATCTGTGTTGTTGCAAATGGCAGAATTTCATTCCTTTTTATGGCTGAGTAATATTCCATTGTGTACATATACCACATCTTCTTTATCCATTCATCTGTTGATAGGCACTTAGATTGCTTCCATATCTTGGCTGTTGTAAATAGTGCCGCAGTGAACATTGAGGTGCATGTAATTGGCACATAGGAAGGATATGATTTGGGGGAGGACCAAAGAGCAGACTGCTTTGGGCAGAATTGTGTCTCTCAAAAGAAATATTCTAGTCCTAATCCCAAGTACCTGTGAATGTGATTTTACTTAGAAATAGAGCCTTTACAGATATAATTAACATGAGGTCATACTGGACTGGGGGGGAGTTCTTAATCAATGGCTTATATACTTAAAACAAGAAGGGAATTTAGATACAGCCAGATACAGAAGAAAAATGGCCATGGGAAGGCAATGGCAGAGATTGCAGTTACGCTTCCAGAAGCCAAGGTTTGCCAAGGATTAGTGGCAACCACCAGAAGATAGGAAGAGGCAAGGAAGGATACTCCCCTACAGAGAAGATGGTCCTGCCAACACCTTAATTTTGGATTTCAAACTTTCAGAACTGTGAGAGGATAAAATTTCTGTTTTAAGCTACCCAATTTGTAGTACTTTTTTACCACAAAGTACCCAAAGAAACTAGACCAGTTCATATCCCTTCACCTTACTGAAAAAATTGCAATGATTTCCCATTATTCTCAAGATGAAGACAGAAACCTTTAACAATTTCTGTCAGACTCTGCAGTTTGACCTTGTCTACCTAAGTTTGACCTTGGCTACCTCTCCAGCCTCATCTCACACAACTCTCTCCTTTACTTCCCACACTCTAGGCACGCTAGCCTTTTTTCCTATGATCAGATGAATCATGGTTAACTCAGTGACTATGTCAGAGCTTACTGTTATCTGTTCTCATGGCACTTTCACAGGTATGAATTTACATTTCTTTCTGTGATCTTGCGATTAGCATTTCTCTTTTTTACTAGATGGTAAGCCCTGTAAGGCTGAGGACCATGCCTGTTTTTGCTCACAGTTGGTACTCGCGTGCCTAGTATAGCGTCTATCTTGTAGTAGACTTTTAGCACCTATTTATTAAATAAAGAATTTAGTGGATGAATGAATGATAAATGGATAGGATTATCTAGCAGGGTGTTTTCAATAGTCCAGTAGTTTTAGAAAGAGGAAAAGAGGTCACTGCATCTGTCAATTATGATATCATTGGTGAGCTTAGCAATAGCAGTTTAAATAGCACTGATTACACTAGACTGGGGAAAGAATGAAGGTTAGGGATGTATATATAGTTCTTTTTAAGAATTTTGAGAAAACCGTGAAAAGAATACTCTGAATCCTGGGTAACCCAGTAATTTGAAGAGAATGTAGCATCTAGGTAATGATGCAGAAGGAACCAACAAGGATGACATATGAATGATATAAGAAAGGAAGAATCCAGAGGCAGTAGGAAGATATGGTTAAAGAGCATCAATAAAAGTGACAGATTTTTCAAAGGAGGGGACCTCTTTCTCCAGCAAGCAAGTAGGAGTTAAATACAGGTGCATAAACACATGCATTTAGAAGTAGAAGAGAGGCATGTTGAGAAAGTTGATCAGTTACGGTCTCATTTTCCTTCTGCAAAATAGTTGCTAGGTCACAAGCAGTGGAGAGTAGTTATGCAGTTTTCCTTAGTAACTCTTTAACAATTCTGTGGCAAGAGATAGAAAAGCAAATTTTAGGACTTCCCTGGTGGCACAGTGGTTAAGAATCCACTTGCCAATACAGGGGACATGGATTTGAGCCCTGGTCCGGGAAGATCCCATGTGCCGCGGAGCAGCTAAGCCCGTGTGCCACAACTACTGAGCCTGTGCACCTAGAGCTCATGCTCCACAAAAGGAGAAGCCACCACAATGAGAAGACCACGCACCTCAACCAAGAGTAGCCCCCGCTCGCCACAACTAGAGAAAGCATGTGCACAGCAACAAAGACCCAACACAGCCAAAAATAAAAATAAATAAATAAATAAATAAATTTATTTAAAAAAAGAAAAGCAAATTTTAGTGTTAATTTAGGATTAGAGAGTGGTAGGGTAGGTTGTATAGAAAGACAAAGTTGTAAAGATGTCAACTTTGCAGGTGCAGGTGATATTTGTGTTAATATAATTGTAGTAAATATAATTATCATATCATATGTCATATAATTGCTAAAGTGATTGGCCAACAGCTCCCATATGGTATCTTTTACATTCTGACATGACTGTATATGATTGATTTTTAAAATACTCTGAATACTGGATAACCCTAAGAAAAAGGCTGCCACCTAAGTTTGTGTTATTCTATACATCCTCCAATAAAATATAGACATCAACCAAAAGAGCAAATAAAACCACACGTAAGCCAGACCTTTAGAATATCTAGAAGACAGAGAATACTCTTTACTTCAAATTACCTGAAAATAGAAAAATAACCATTTAGTCAGCAAACATCTCTCAGGCTCCTACTGAAAGTCTTTTCAGAGAGTGAGGAGAGTCTGGAAAAATTATGTGGAAAAGAGAAAAGTAAAGCTAAACTCACTCCCAGAATAAGGAAGTCCACCAGAAGTGTGAAAATACTGAAAAGATATTAGGTAAGCAAGAGAACTGACCTTGGAATTGTGTAAGACTCGTATCTCAGCAGGCCTTACCTCTGGGCATGAAGAGAATAAAAGGAAAGGGAAGATGCTTTTAGAAGACAGGAAGTTAAAAGAGAGAAAATAGAAGGGGAAAAGTTAGAGTCCTAAAAACAAAACAACCATATAATTAGAGAACAGTACTTATCCCCTCATCACTCTCACCACCACCACCAACAAAAAATTCAAAACTACTCACTAAAGAATTTGCACTTGCTGTACTTAAAGAAAGGAACACTTTTGAATTAGAAATCTTATAAACCACCCCAAACATCCATCTCTGCCTATAAAATGAATATGTGAAATCAATTTGTATCTATAAAACTTACTGTAATAATAAACCAGAAACTGAGTCAAAGCATTTCAGGTGCTGATCCTACCTCCCCCAAGTAAACAACCATAAAGTAAAAGGAAATTATATAAAAATACTTCAAACTGAACTTAATATCCTCAATCACTTGGAGAAATGAAAATGTACCTAGAAGGTGAAATTCAAAAACTACAAATAGAAATGGATAAGCAACAGGAAGAAATGAAATGATGGTTGATTGAACTCATGAAAGAAATCAAAGAGAAGGACAAAATCATCTCAGAAATAAAGACTGTATTTCAAGCTGCTGTGCTCGAAGCAATCTGAATGTCCAATAATGTGGTGTTTAAAAGTAAGTATCAATAAATAATGGCTATCTATTTAATAGAAACTATGTGGCCCTTAAATATGATGTGGCAGGAAAGAGTTTTCAGTCTGCTCTGTGAAGACTTACAAATTCCTCAATATGATTTAAAACAGCGGTCCTCAACCCTTCTGGCACCAGGGACCAGTTTCGTGGAAGACAATTTTTCCACGGACCAAGGGCCGGGAGGATGGTTCAGGCAGTAATGCGAGCGATGCGATGGGGAGCGGCAGATGAAGCTTCACTCACTCGCCCACCCGCCGCTCACCTCCTGCTGTGCGGCCCGGTGAGGGACAGGGTTGGGGACCCCTGATTTAAAAGGTTTCCTACAAAGGGAATGAAAACAGGTTGCCAGGTCCTTTAGATCCCTATGCAATGGTCCAAATACACCACTCCTGTTTTTACTTAGTTTACAGATGGTCTATTCTGAGACTTTTCTAATAGAGAAATGTTTTTAAAACTTACAAAGAATATTAAATATCATTGAAAGTTTTTCATGATATATTGACACAAAGCAGGATGTAAAACAGTATGTATTTGCCATCTGTCTGACTTTGGCCAGGTATTTAACCTCTCTTTTCCTCGTTCTCATTGTTTGAAAATGGGGTTAATAATCATACTTATCTCATAGTATTATTTTGAAGATTAAATTATCTAATTAGCACCTGGAGTTTAACAAGTGCTCTATAATAGAAAAGATTCTCAAAGGAATATACCAAATGCCTACAGTGATTAACTCAAATTATGAGATTACATATAATTACTTCATCCATTGGCTTATCTCAAGTTTATCATTTTTTCCTACAATGGTCACAGCAAAAGCATAATAGATGTTGTTGAAAGGAATAAAGACACCTCCATAAACAGGCAGCAGTATCTATGCTGTACACTGACAATGACTGTCTCTATGGCTTTCGTTACCATCAATAGAATCTGTCACTGACTGAAGCTGTTTCTTTGCCTTATAATCTCAGAAATAGCAATTTCCCTTGTGATTGAAATCAACAAAAATGGCCTGCTACACTGAATGATCATGTTTTTGCAGTTGTGCTTGAGAGTTTGTTGGGACTGTTTCTTTACCCCACACTCAATCAATAATGGCCTCACGTAGCATTCAGTTTCTGTATGTGAAGTGCTGTGTCAGCATTGTTTATAGCTAACTTGATTCAAGGATCTTGTTATTATTTTTGAAATAGATCATATGGTTATGGAACAAAAAATGGCCCCCTTTGAATGTTGTTCAATATTTTCATGACTATTTTTTATTTTTATGACTTTTAACTTCCATTTCATCTTTTCCATCTGTATATTAAAATTCAGTTTTACCCACTTATATAGTCTCAATTCACTTGAACAAAACTGCTGGCAAAAGAAACCACTTTTGTTCCATGCGTGGTTTACCACATAATTCTAAGGTAAGGAATAGGTAAACAGGAATACAAACTAGGCTAATTTATAAACCCAGCAACATTTTTAATGTTATTTTTCCTAGGTAGAGACTTCTAGGTTGAAAGATGTTTGTTTTCTTTCATTCCTTTGACACTGCCATATATAAAATAGATAAACAACAAGGACCTACTGTATAGCACAGGGAACTCCACTCAACTTGCAATAAATAACCTATAATGGAAAAGAATCTAAAGAATAGATATAGATATACATATGTATAACTGAATCACTTTGTTGTACACTTGAAACTAACAGAATATTGTCAATCAACTATATTTCAATAAAAACTAAAAAAAGCAGTTGAAGAGTGTCAGGAAAAGAATAAATGAAGGTTAAAAAAGAAAAGAGTGGTACTGTTGCCAACATTGCATAACATGGATCTCATCAAAAGGAATCATCAGAAAACCCCCAAACCAACCAAATTTTACAAAATAGCTAGCCTGTACTCTTTAAATATGTAAAGGTGAATAAAGATTAAGTGAGGCTGAAGAAGTGTTCCAGATTAAAGAAGACTAAAAGACATAACTAAATGTAATGCATGATCTAGAATTGGATCTTGAATGGAAAAAACAAATACCTGTAAAAGACATTAGTGAGTTGATTGGCAAAATTTGCATTAGGAAATAGTATTTCATAATGTTAACCTTAATTTTTCTGATAATTGTATTGTACTTATATAAGAGAATGTCTTTGTTCCTAGGAAATGCACACTGAGGTATTTTTGGAAAAAAGAACATAGTGTTGGTAACTTACTCTTTAATGGTTGTTTGGGAAAAAGTATGTATATATGTATGTGTATATATATTATATGTTAGAACGAATATAAAGCAAATGTGGCAAAATGGTAACAACTGGCGAATCTAGGTAAGGGTAGAAGAGACAAAGGGCTTCTTTGTACTCATCTTGCAACTTTCTGGTAAGTTTTACATCAGCATAAAAAGTTAAAATGGGAGGAGAGGAAGTAAAGATAACAAGTGTTGGCAAATTGAGAATTTGCTGTGAGGAGGAGCAGCAAAAGGGGGCAGTTACTGAAGGGGAATGTGAGATCAAGTGGGACTTTTAAAAATAATAATAGTAATAGTACTGATAGAATAATAATACTGGTACAGCACTTACCAAGCCCCAGGTATAGTTCTAAGTGCTTTACCTATCTAACTCATTTAATTCCTACACACACACTCACACACACACGCACACACACACACACACACGCACACGCACACACACACACACACAGATATAGATATTAATGAGGAAACAGAAGCGCAGAGCAGTATGTATGCTGAAGGCCATACTGCAGTATGTGGTAGAAAGTGAGATATTGTAGAACGTTTGTATGCTGATGGGAAGATCCAAAGAGGGAAATAAGAGACAAGGCCATCAGCTGAGAGTAAGGGTGGGAATAGAAATATTAGAGGTTTAAAAGAGAAAGCAGAAGGTGTGATTTAATCTTCATGGACAGTGGAAGAGTAAATTAGTTAGCAAAATGTACTTAGATTGCAAAGCAGTACTAATGACCTGCTGGAGGCTTCATATCATACATTGAAGATGAGATGAGCTGTCATGGTTCTGTTTTTCTCCAGGCATGTCCAGTTGCTGGCATAGCATAGAGTAGGTACAGAATTATGTTCTTTTTTCCATCATCATGGTAGAGAGAGAAGGAAACAAGGGATTTGAGAATGTTTGCAATGGAGTTGGAAAACAACAGACCATAGTATTTATGTATGTATGTATGTATGTATTTATTTATTTTAGACCATGGCATTTAAATGGGATAAGGAGGGGAATGAGGATTTGATGGTGAGAGATTGTGAAAAGATGGTAGGATAGAGACATTTTGAGTCCCAGGAAGATAAAATGCTTGCTATTGTTGAGGTACTAGTGGGAATAAGCTGGAAAGATAGAATATTGTGGTTAGAGATGTGCATATGTGAATCTGAGGTTATGGAGGCATTGTAGTTAGTGGTAATGACAAAATCTAGGGTTATATCTGTGGGACTGGGCAGCTGAGGAAGGTTGGAGGGCAAGGTCATTGGAGGAAATGATGTTAAGAAATAGAGAAGCCGTGATATTAGAAGGATCATTAATGTGTATATAGAAATCACTGAGAATTATGAGTCAAAGCTAGTACCCATATTCTTTTGATCATTAATTCATTCACTCCCTTAGTCAGTAAATACTTTTTAATACATTAGGCACTTTACCAGGTGCTAGCAATACAGTGAAGAAAAGACAAAGTCCAGTGCTACAAGAAGCTTATATTTTAGTTGGATAGATAGATAATAAATACATGATGTGAGGTAATACTAATGCTGTGAAGAAAAAAATGTAGAGTCAGTGGTATTTTAATAGATATAAGCATGGATTCATACATTGTTTTAGATAGCATTTGTGTCAAAGAGCAAGTCATGCAAAGATCAGTGAAAAATGCCTTTAGGCAGAGGACATAATAAGTACAATGATCCGGAGGTGAGAATGAGCTTGACTTATTCAAGGCCAGTGTAACTAGAGTAAAGTGAACAAGTGAGAGAGTGGTAGGAGATGATGTTGGAAAGAAAGGTAGGGCACAGCTATTGGGCCATTTTGAGCAGGGCAGTCACGTAACCTTAGTAATCCTTTTTTAAAAAGATTTACTTTGGTTGCCGTGTGAAGGATTGTATAAGGGAGGGCACAAGTAGAAACAGGGAGATGGTTTATTTAGGAGGCCATTTCCGTAGTCTGGGCAAGGGATGGTGATGGTGGATGGTGATGATGATGTTGATGATGATGAGAAGGAGGATGATGAAAATGTATTACCTGAATTCTTCTCCATTCCACTCTTTACCACAGTTGCTTTAAGTTAGTTCAAAAATATTTAGTGGTCTCTAATGTAGAAAAATAAAAGACCAAGCCTTTTTAGTAGAGAGTTGTTTTAGCCTGAAAAATGTTTCAAAAGTGTCACAAATTTTAGTGTTGAAATTCAAATCCATATAAATTGTTCATGCAAAAAGTGTGGGGCAGTGAAAAACTGTAGAGTGAGATGTGTAAAATAAAGAATAAAACTGGCTAAGATAGTAACATGATCAACTATGTAATCTTTGCCATATTGAGAGGGACATACCAGGGGAGTTGTATGGTTCTTATCAGACTGTCTTGAAAGAGTCATTGCATTATATTTTCTAAATTGTGAAGTGTTATTTAAATGTGAATATGTATTGTCCTTATTAATTGAAGTATAGTTGAGTTACAGTGTAGTTTCAGGTGTACAGCAAAGTGATTCAGCTATACATACATACATATATATATATTCCAGGTTATTTTCCATTATAGGTTGTTACAAGATATTGAATATAGTTCCCTGTGCTATATGTCCTAGTTGTTTATCCTATTTTATATATAGCAGTGTGTATCTGTTAATCACAAACTCCTAATTTATCCCTCCCCTGCCTTTCCCCTTTGGTAACAATATTTGTTTTTCTATGTCTGTGAGTCTATTTCTGTTTTGTAAATAAGTTCATTTGTATCATTTTTTTAAGATACCATATATGTGATATCATATGATATTTGTCTTTCTCTGACTTACATCACTTAGTATGATGATCTCTAGGTCCATCCATGTTGCTGCAAATGATGTTATTTCATTCTTTTTAATGGCTGAGTAATATTCCATTGTGTGTATATACACCACATCTTCTTTATCCATTCATCTGTTGATGGACATTTAGTTTGCTTCCATGTCTTGGCTATTGTAAATAGTGCTGCTATGAACATTGGGGTGCATATATCTTTTCAAATTCGTGTTTTCATCTTTTCTGGATATATGCTCAGGAGTGGGATTGCTGGATCATATGGTAACTCTATTTTTAGTTTTTTAAGGAACCTCCATACTGTTCTCCATAGTGGCTGCACCAATTTACATTCCCACCAACGGTGTAGGAGGGTTCCATTTTCTCCACACCCTCTCTGACATTTATCATTTGTTGACTTTTTGATGATGGCCATTCTGACTGGTGTGAAGTGGTACCTCATTGTAGTTTTGATTTGCATTTCTCTAATAAGTAGTGATGTTGAGCATCTTTTCATGTACCTCTTGGCCATCTGTATGTCTTCTTTGGAGAAATGTCTGTTTAGGTCTTCTGCCCATTTTTGGATTGGGTTGTTTGATTTTTTGATATTGAGCTATATGAGCTGTTTGTATATTTTGGAAATTAAGCCCTTGTTGGTCACATCATTTGCAAATATTTTCTCCCATTCCATAAGTTGATTTTTGTTTATGGTTTTCTTTGCTGTGCAAAAGCTTTTAAGTTTAATTAGGTCCCATTTGTTTATTTTTGCTTTTATTTCCATTACTCTAGGAGATGGGTCCAAAAAAATATTGCTGCAATTTATGTCAAAGAGTGTTTTGCCTATGTTTTCTTCTAGGAGTTTTATAGTATCTGGTCTTACATTTAGGTATTTAATCCGTTTGAGTTTATTTTTATATGTGGTGTTAGAGAATGTTCTAATTTCATATTTTTACGTATAGCTGTTTTGTTTTCCCAGCAGTACTTATTGAAGAGGCTCTTTCCTTGATTGTATAATCTTGCCTCCTTTGTCATAGATTAATTGACAATAAGTGCATGGGTTTATTTCTGGGCTTTCTATCCTGTTCCATTGATATATGTGTCTGTTTTTGTGCCAGTACTGTACTGTTTTGATTACTATAGCTTTGTAGTATAGTCTGAAGTCAGGAAGCATGATTCCTCTAGCTCCGTTCTTCTTTCTCAAGACTGTTTTGACTATTCGGGGTCTTTTTTATTTCCATACAAATTTTAAAATTATTCTAGCTCTGAAAATTGCTCTTGGTAATTTGATAGGTATTGCACTGAATCTGTAGATTACCTTGGGCAGTATGGTCATTTTAACAATATTGATTTCTCCAATCCCAAAACATGGTGCATCTTTCCATCTATTTGTGTTGTCTTCAATTTCTTTCATCAACATCTTATAGTTTTCAAAGTACAGATCTTTGCCTCCTTAGTTAGGTTTATTCCTAGGTATTTTATTCTTTTTGATGCAATGGTAAATGAGATTGTTTCCTTAAGTTCTCTTTCTGATACTTTGTTGTTAGTGTATAGAAATGCAACAGATTTCTGTGTATTAATTTTGTATCCTGCAACTTTACTGAAGTCATTAATGAGCTCTAATAGTTTTCTGGTGGTGTCTTTAGGACTTTCTATGTATAGTATCATGTCATCTGCAAATAGTTTTACTTCTTCCTTTCCAATTTGGATTCCTTTTATGTCCTTATTTTTTAAGTTTCTGATTTGGAAGAAGGAAAGCTCATTTCTGGTAAAGACATAAAATAATATGATTTTCCTGCCTTTGGCTTTGCTGGTATTAGAGAAGGACAGTGTTGGATAAAGAGTGTAGTTGTTCTAGAGAGGAAAACCTGAAATGAAAAAGGAGAAACTGGAAGTAAAGGTACTACTCTGTCTCAAGGAGCAAAAAAATGGCTGTTATAAGCTGTTAATGGGTGCAGAAACTGTTACAACACCAGAGCCATAGAAGTGCAAAACAAAGGTTTATGATTCTAACAAAAAGAAAGGCTTTCAACTGAGCTGTTGTAGAAACAGAAAAGTGTCAATGTAGGTCTGGGTTTTTAAAAAATATTTCTTCGTTCTTACTTTCAATTATCCTTAATTACTACATCTCTTTAATGGCATATATGTTTAATATAAGGTCCTATTTTAATAGTTAATTTGTCCAATAAAAAGCAATATTGAGTGTATTCCATGATGCAGTGGGGAAGGATCTGAAAATTACAGAAGTTAAAATAAGATCTCTGTCCTCTGCAACCTTAAAATTAGTAGTACAGTGGTTATCTCTAGAGATATCAATGAAATGGAAACTTTTTGTTTGTTTGTTTTTGTTTTCGGTAAGCGGGCCTCTCACTGTTGTGGCCTCTCCCGTTGAGGAGCACAGGCTCCGGACATGCAGACTCAGTGGTCATGGCTCATGGGCCTAGCCGCTCAACGGCATGTGGGATCTTCCCGGACCGGGGCATGAACCCGTGTTCCCTGCATCGGCAGGCGGACCCTCAACCACTGCGCCACCAGGGAAACCCGAAATGGAAACTTTTACTCATATAGACCAAGATACTTGGTAATGCCATAAAGATAATTACCGTATACTATTCAGTCAAGAGCCCAGAGGTCTTAGGGCTATGCCTGCCTGATTTAGTTATATATAGTGACTCAGACTTTAAGACCTCAGAATGTTTGTGTGTTTCACTTGCCTGCAAAAAAGCAAGTGCCAATTTTTTTCATAGTCCTTCTTTTACTTCTTTTGAATGCCTCAGAACTAGATATTTAAAAGAAGTGCCCATTTTTGTTATGGTTACCAGCTGGTTCAATAAACAGGAGTATGCTAGATAAAACTGCAGAGCAAATAAAAATCTATGGAATGCCTATTGGTAATGATCTATATTGCAGCTTATATATTTACTTACATTACATTTCAAAGGGTATTTGCATATATCTTGCCACCATTTTGCAGGAAGAAGAACTGGAAACTAGGACCAAAAATAAGATTTAAGGGCAACCGTTATAGCTAAAATGCAATGGAAATTAAAAATGAACATCTTTTTAAATGAAAATGTAGAGCAAGATTTACTGATTCGAGAAGATCCAATTTGGGGCTGTCTTTCCTTTTTATCTTTATTCATGGGGTGATTTGTTAGATCCTGACACACTGAATTATAGATTTACCATTTCCCCCTAAAATAAATTTTATTAAATTACTTTTGACAAGCACACACTAATGAAGAAAAACATGGGGAATGATAATATTTCCTACCTTTATGGAAAAAAATGATGATATAATCCACGCATTGCTGCTTGATTATTTAATTGCCAGACATCACCCAAGCTGAAACAAAATAAACAGGCAATTCCTGTTGACTTCTCATTGGGTGTGACCAAATCCCATCTCTCCAGCCTGGGGTTTTGAATAAAGACACTAAAAAAAGGAATTTGGCTAATCCATTGAAAACAGCCTTGGAATGTGAAAAAACAGATGTAGTCCATCTTTTTGATATGAACAGGAAATGTCCAGGGTGCAGAAACAGTCTGTCTTGCCACATTGTATAATGCCTTACCCATATGCTCTTTTATTTGTTTTTTCTTGCTCCTACTTGTTTTTCATTTCTCGTCTTAATTTTCATATAAGGGTGAAGTATTTTCTGGTTTTTAGAAAACTGACAGAGGAGGGAATATGTTACATGTCAATGATTAATTTTAGTGTTAGTTTATATAATTAGGCACAAGGACTACATGAAGTTGCTTAAGTTTTGAGATACCATTAAATTCTCCTTCCAAAGCCTTGTCCAAGGCTTTCCTGGTTACAGAAAATATCTGATCACTCTGCCTATGAAGGCTCCTTTTTCTCATGCCCTTTAATAATAACTATCATGTGCATTGTGTTTTGTCTGTTTTATTTTCTATTTTTCTATTTGTCAGGTATAGTGCCTTGAGTTGCAGGTATTTAAAATCCCATTTTCCTCTCTTCATTTTCTTTCTTTCCTTTCCTCTCTCCCCAAGCCTGTGTAGCTCAGTTTCAATCAGTATTTCAGGTCACAAAAAAAGTACATTTCTGCTTCATTTTCATCCTTTACCTTTAGTCAAGACACTCCTTTGTATGTCTTATATCCTTTGAAAGCTATGCATTTGTGGAAGGACCAAGGCAGGGGAGAGGGGTCATCATGCATATCAGGATCAGAGTTAGTTGTCAGTTCCCTGAGGATAGTATTTCAGTTCTAGGCATATCCTTGCCAGTTGTTTATAGTGTAAATGTTTGTTGAACACATAGTGCCATTGTATTAGGGTTCTCTGGAGAAACAGAACCAATAAATATATACATCCTATTGGTTCTGTTTCTCCAGAGAACCCTAATGATAAATCATAGTCCTTATAATAAATATCATATTAACATATCACTGACCTTATAATAAATATATATATTTATAAATAAACAAGGTTTTTAATATAATATATATTTTCATGATAAAAACCATGATTTATTATAAGGAATAAGTCCCAATATCGGCTGAGAGAATAAACTGAAGAGCCAGGAGATCTGATGGTTTAGCTGTAGCTCGAGTATGAAGGCCTGAGAACCAGGAAAGCTAAAGGTGGAGTTCTGGTCCCAAGGCCCACAGGCTCAAGAACCAGGAAGAGCCAATATTTCAGTTCGAGTCCAAAGGCTGGTGAAAACCCAGTGTCCCAGTTTGAGGACAGTCAGGCAGGAATAATTTTCTCTTACTCAGAGGAATATCAGCCTTTTTTTCTATTTAGGACTTCAGCTGATAGGATGAGACCCACCCATATTGGGGAGGGCAATCACTTTATTCAGTCTATAGATGCAACTCCTAATCATATCCAAAAACACCCTCACTGACACAGCCAGAATAATGTTTGACCATATATCTGGGCATCCCATGGCCCAGTCAGGTTGACACATAAAGTTAACCATGACATATCCCTAGTAAACTAATTCAGATTTTGATTGATCCTGACCATCAAGGAGAAATTAGACTGCTATTCCACAATGGAGATAAGAAATAGTATGTCTGCATGGAATACAGGAGATCCCTTAGGGCATCTCTTAGTATTATCATGCCCTGTGATTAAGGTCAACGGAAAACTACAACAACCCAATTTTGGCAGGATTACTAATGGCCCAGACCCTTCAGGAATTAAAGTTTGGGTCACCCCACCAGGTAAAGAACCATGACCAGCTGAGGTACTTGCTGAGAGCAAAAGAAATGCAGAATGGGTAGTAGAAGAAGGTAATTATAACTACCAGTTATGACCACATGACCAGTTAAAGCAGCTAAGACTGTAATTATTATGAGTATTTCTTCCTTATTTTGTTATGAATGTGTGTGTTTCAAATATCTTCATTTTCTTTCTTCTCTTATGCCCTTATCTTGAAACATAAGATGTATTGATTTTATATCATAGTGTTTAAGTATGGATAACTTTACATCATTGTATTCAATGAGTGGATATTGAAGAGAAGATTGAACATCACCCAAGGACTTTACATCCTCTCTTGGGGAAAGAGTGCATTTTCAGTTGTACTCAGAATAATCGTATCATGTTAGACGGAAGTATAACCTTGTTATTGTCTTTATTTGGAGATTAAATATCATTTAAAGAGATGCATATGGATGCCAAGTTGATAAGGGGTGGGCTTTTGATGGTTAACTTTATGTGTCAACTTGGCTGGGCTGTGGTGCCCAGGTATTTGGTCAAACATTATTTCATATGTTTCTGTGAAGGTGTTTTATGAATGAGATTAACATTTAAATCAGTGGACTTTTAGTAAAGGAGATTACTATCTGTAGTGTGGGTGGGCTTTATCCAATTAGTTGAAGGCCTTAATAAAACAAAGACTGACCTCCCTCAAGGAAGGAGAAATTTTACCAAGAGTCTGCTTTGAACTTGGACTGCAACTCTTCCCTGGGTCTCCAGCCTGCTAGCCTACCCTGCAGATTTTATATTTGTACCTCTACAGTCACATGAGCCAATTCCTTAAAATTGACCTCTCTCTCTCTCTTTACCCCTCTCCACCTGCTCCTGTCTCTGTCTGTCTCTTTCTTTGTCTCTCCTGTATATGTATAAATGTATGTGTGTGTGTCTGTGTGTGTATATAACATATATATGATACATATCCTGTTGGTTCTTTTTCTCTGGAGAACCCTGAATAATACACTATCTTCATGCATTATGGGTGGGAATTTAAATGTTATAATTACTGTTGACACAGTATAGCAGTTCCTCAAAAAGTAAAATATAAAATTATCATATGATTCAGCAATTCCACTTCTGGGTGTATACCCCAAAGAATTGGAAGCAGGGACTCAAACAGATATTTGCATACCCACATGCATAGCAGTATTTTTCACAATAGTCAAGAGGTGGAAACAACCCAAATGCCTGTTGATGGATGAATGGATACATAAAATGGGTGTGGAACTACAATGCAATGTTAGTCATCCTTACAAAGGAATGAGATTCTGACACATGCTACAACATGGATGAATCTTGCAGACATTGTGCTATGTGAAATAAGCCAGACATAAAAGGACAACTATTGTATGATTCTGCTTCAGTGAAGTACCTAGAATAATCAAATCATAGAGACAAAGTAGAATAGTGATTGCCATGGGCTGGGGAACAGGGGATTGGGAGATACTGTTTAATGGGTATAGAGTTTCAATTTGGCATGACAGAAAAGGTTTCCAGAGATGGATAGTGTGATGATTTCACAGCAATGTTAATGTACTTAATATCAATGAAGTGTACACTTAAAATTATTAAAATTATAAATATTATTTTGTGTACACTTTACCACAAAAATGTAGTTAGAGATTTCCATTTTATTGTTTCTTAGATTTAGGAAATTTTTATTGTATGACATTAAAACTGAATTCTGCCATGGATCAAAGCCTACTAGGAATTTTTCTGAATTATTTTAAAATCTTTGAATTTTGTGTCAATGTAGTTTATTTATTTATTTATTTATTTTAATAAATTTATTTATTTATTTATTTGTTTTGGGCTGCTTTGGGTCTCCGTTGCTGCATGCGGGCTTTCTCTAGTTGAGGCGAGCAGGGGCTGCTCTTCATTGCAGTGTGCGGGCTTCTCATTGCAGTGGCTTCTCTTGTTGAGGAGCACGGGCTGTAGGTGCGCGGGCTTCAGTAGTTGTGGAACATGGGCTTAGTAGTTGTGGCTCATGGGATCTAGAGTGCAGGCTCAATAGCTGTGGTGCACGGGCTTAGTTGCTCCGTGGCATGTGGGATCTTCCCGGACCAGGGCTCCAACCCATGTCCCCTGCATTGGCAGGTGGATTCTTAACCACTGCACCACCAGGGAAGCCCTGTGTCAATGTAGTTTAGAATGAATGGGACTGAATGAACTTTGATTATTCTTTTTGTATATAGACCTCTTTCATATATAGACCTTTTTGCTTGTGTTAAAGTTATCTGAAACTATTCCAACTTCTGCAATATAAACTGTCATGTGGGACAAATTCAAGATGGCAGGAAGTGCTTCTATAGGAAACATAGTTTTGCCAGATGAACATCACCCATGGTGAATGTGACCCTGTTCATGATAGATTATGGCAGGGGTCACAGTGAGAGTATAGGAGTTCAGATACCTCTGTCACTGTCCTAGAATTAGTCACATTAGTCACAGCCCATTTAGTCACACTTTCTGTGCCCTGATAATTAAACTGAATAATTATTTAAGGCTATCTAAAGCAATTCTAACCTCAAAATTCAAACCATTCTCTTAGTGTATCAGGCAATAGAATGTGAGGTTAAGACATTAATAAATGAAGAAAAAATTGTTGGGTGTGGTGATAGTTCTCAGATAGTTTTGGTTTTAGGAAATAGAGCAAATTTATGACATAAATTTGAGGAAAAATCAAAGCATTTGTGATACAGCAGCTCAAATATACTGGGCAGATTCAAGGTAAATAACTGGTAAAATGAATTGTTCAGAAAAGGTATTAAGTGGTTAAATAGAAATGAACACAAATTTAATTGTTTGCTGCTATGAAACTATCCAAAAGACAACATGTGAGCAAGAAATATATTGGCAAAAAATATATCATCAAACAGCCTGATCTGATATCTAGGTTATGTGAACAACTTGTCACAGTTCAGAGGCAGACCATTGTGAAAAACACCAACAGCTAGTTAAATACAGCTAAAATTAATGCCATCCAGCATGAGGTTAAAGAAATGTTTGGATTTAACCACACCACAAATAAAAGAGGCCATGCTGATAATGAATTTGGAAATTGATTATATATATTCTCAAATAACAGAGAAAGGTGAAGAGCCATCAGTGATTACAAATGAAAAACATGATGCTCTATAGTTCTTTTTCTTCATTTATTAGGAAAATATTTTGGCCATGAGTGAATTTAGGAATACTAACCAGATACGTACTGAATCAGAATCTCTGGGGCTAATGAATGCCATTTTTAAAAAGTAACCATATGATTGATTCTCTTTTGTGCTAAGGTTTCAGAATCACTAGAATCGACATAAATTCTGGAGTTTGAAAAAACTTAAAACAAATCCTGACTCAGTCACTTAGTGAGCTGATTCTCATCCCTCTCTTGCTAACTCCTGGCTCTTAAGACCTCTTATACCACCTGCTCCCCTTCACCAAAATACTATTATATCATCCTTTCCCAATTGCACATGCTCAACCACTTTGTATTTTGTTCTCTATTTCTGGACATGTCTCTGGACAAAGAATGTTCCCTCAATGGTATTGCCATCCCCTTCCTTTAAAGCACATGTGCATTTATCTATTTAACAATCATTTCATATTCCTTTGTTACCAATCTTCAGTCTTAAGATTGCTACCAGTCTTGTATTCATCCAAAAAACCAACAAACAAAAAAACAAAAAATGAAAGCACTAATTCGAAAAGATAAATGCACCTCAATGTTGATAGCAGCATTATCTACAATTGCCAAGGTATGGAAGCAACCTACATGTCCATCGACAGATGAATGGGTAAAGATGTGGTGCATACACACACACACACACACACACACACACACACACACACACACACACACACACACAGTGGAATACTACTCAGCAATAAAGAATGAAATTTTGCCACTTGCAACAACATGGATGGACTTGGGGGTGTATTATGCCTAGTGAAATAGGTCAGACAGAGAAAGAAAAATGCTTTATGATATCCCTTATATGTGGAAGATAAAAAAAATAAAACTAGTGAATATAACAAAAAGGAAACAGACTCACAGATGTAGAGAACAAACTAGTGGTTACCCGTGGGGAGAGGGAAGGGAGAAGAGGCAAGCCAGGGGTAGGGGATTAAGAGGTACAAACTATTATGCATAAAATAAATAAGCTATAGGATATATTGTAAGTATAACAAAGGGAATATAGCCAATATTTTATAATAACCATAAATGGAGTAGAACCTTTCAAAATTGTGAATCACTATGTTGTACACCTGTAACTTATGTAATATTGTACATCAAGTATATCTCAATTTTTAAAAATTAATTTAAAAAAAAGACTGCTACAAGTCTTGCTCGCCAAGCTTGTTTGATTTGTGGTAGGCATTTCCTTCTCAGGCCTTCAAAGATCTGGTGTTTACTATTGTTTTATCTAGTTTATTGCCATTGTAGCAACCTCAACTCAAATTCACAAACTCCAGTGTTAGAGATTAGGCAGATTCCTAAAAGTGTGTCTGGGGACCATCTGCATGGAAATCATATGAGATGTTTGTTAAAAATTTTGATCCTGGGCCCCGTACTCAATACTTCCCAAAGGTCTCTGGGAGTACAATCCAGAGATTTACATTTAACAAGCTCTCAGATGATTTTATTATACCCTGACGTTTAAGAGCCACTAATAGAGAATGATTCCCTGGCTTGAAAAATATATACCTCTAAAAGAGAGGAAATAATTATGGGCCAATACCGTAAGACTCCAGGGAAATGGGCACTGAACTAACAATCCAGAGTCCTGGGGCTTAGTGTAATTTCAGTTCTGCCACACGAAAATATGTTTAGCAAATAATTTCCCATTGTGGACCTCAATTTCCTAAATGTGTTAAAAGAGAAAGTCAAAGGAAACGTACTACTTTCTGTGTACCAGATGTTTTATATATTTTACCTCATCTGTTCCTCAAAACATCCTGTTAGTTAGGTACCATTTTATAGATGAAGAAAGTGAGCCTGGGGGAAATGGAGTAACTTGCCCAAGGTTGCATAGTCTAATGAGTGGCAGAGATATGTTTCAAATATAGGTGGGCCTGACTCCAAAGCCAGTCTTCCCTCCACTATGCACACCTGCCTTTTAAACTTGAAATGGTTTCAGTTGGTCCCTTCCACCTCCTAACATTCTGTATTCTTATGAAATAGTTCTCTGGCCAATGCTGATACAACTCAGATAATAATATTCTTATTAGTTTTATTATAAATGTGCAGTTTATATTGGAGAATTTTAAAGGTTAAATTCATTGACGAACTAGGAAACAGTGGTCAAATTACCAATCAAAATTCACAAAGGCAGCAAATCATGGGTGAATAAAACACTGATGACCATAAACCAAGTTTACCTAAGCAATTGCCTATTTTTTGCCTTTGCTTTTCTCAGAAACCATTCACTCCTGATGTTTGTCAAGCAAATTAGACTACTCCTTTTGCATGTTCAGTACAATTCATATTTACTTCTCATGACATTTAGTATAGTCCATCTTATATGATAGTTTTTGCATTTTCTCTAATAATAATTTATGTAGATGCTCCACCCTCAAGGAAGTGGAACCCAGCTCCCCACTCCTCAAGTGTGAGCTGTGCATAGTCATTTCCTGATGTCAATATGGAAAGGGTCAAGAAAGGGCACGTTTATAATGGTTAATCCTGATTAGCACTACCTCAGCAGGTGATCAAGATTAACATCATTGACACCTCATGTTGATAGTATGTACTCTTGCTATGTGATGGGAATGGCACTTTACCTCTGTGAGCTTCCTCCCCTAAATCCATAACCCTAATCTAATACTGAGAAAAACATCAGGCAAATCCCAGTTGAGGGATATTCTACAAAATATCTGACTGGTACTCCAGAAAACTCTGAAGTTCATTCAAAATAAGGAAAATCTGAGAATCTGTCACAGACAAGGAGACATGACAACAAAATGTAATGTGGTATCCTGGATGGGATCCTGGAACAGAAGAAGACATTAGGTAAAAAACTAAGGAAATATAAAGTGTGGACTTTAATTATAATATATCGATATTGGTTCAATGATTGTAACAAGTGTACCATACTAATATAAGATATTGATAATAGGGGAAATTGGTTGCAGGGAATGTGGTAACTCTCTGTACTTTCTTCATAATTTTTCTAAAATTTTCATAAATATAAAACTATTTTAAAAGGCTCATTTAAGAATTCATTTGGCCATGAAATAGAGTTGCCATATGATCCAGCAATCCCACTCCTGGGCATATATCTGGATGAAATTATAATTCAAAAAGATACATGCACCCCTATGTTCATAGCAGCACTATTCACAATAGCCAAAACATGGAAACAACCTAAATGCCCATTGACAGATGAACGGATAAAGAAGATGTGGTATATATAAATATATACAATGGAATACTACTCAGCCATAATAAAGAATGAAATAATGCCATTTGTAGCAATGTGGATGGAACTAGAGATTATCATACTAAGTGAAGTAAGTCAGAAAGAGACAAATATCATATGATATCACTTATATGTGGAATCTAAAATATGACACAGGGCTTCCCTGGTGGCACAGTGGTTGAGAGTCTGCCTGCCGATGCAGGGGACACGGGTTTGTGCCCCGGTCTGGGAAGATCCCACATGCCGCGGAGCGGCTGGGGCCGTGAGCCATGGCCACTGAGCCTGCACATCTGGAGCCTGTGCTCCGCAACGGGAGAGGCCACAACAGTGAGAGGCCCGCGTACCGCAAAAAAAAAAAAATAAATAAATAAATAAAATATGACACATTAACTTATCCATGAAATAGAAACAGACTCACAGACATAGAGAACAGACTTGTGGTTGCCAAGGGGGAGCAGGGTGGGGGAGGGATGCAGTAGGAGTTTGGGATTAGCAGATGCAAACTATTATACACAGAATGGATAAACAACAAGGTCCTTCTTTTATAGCACAGGAAACTTTATTCAATATCCCGTGATAAACCATAATAGAAAAGAATATTAAAAAAGAATGTGTACGTATATATATATGTATAACTGAGTTACTTTGTTGTACAGCAGAAATTAACATAACATTGTAAATCAACTATACTTCGATAAAATAATTCAGTTGGCCATAAAAAAGTATCTAGAAAATGTAAGTGATTAAGGTTACTTGGACTACCTCAATTGTATGCCATAGATTTGTTAGCACGAAGAGAATGGTTTGCCCAGAACCTTACTAAGAATCTCTTAGTTTGAGCACCCACCAAGAAATTGAAGAAACACAGCCCTGTACTTCCTAACTGTAGGTAACTCTAATTCAACTAAAAAAGAACTTCTGATAGTAATTCAGCAACCTGCCTCTTCTGTCAACTTTACATTTATCTTCATTGTGAACAGTCCCAAGTGCACATCAAATCCAGACCATATGCATTGCTAGTAATTTCTTCCCCTAGACACATACTGCTGAATGCAGTCTAAGTGTGCTACATCCAGTGACCTTGTGTATGTTGTAGCTATCTCATTCTGGCTAGCCTGTAGCAGAGCATTTCTGCTTTAAAAAATAAATGAAAAGAAAGAAAGCTTGCTTAATTTTTTTCTTTGCTATAATTCTTTAAAATCTTCTAGGAAGTGTATATATGTCCATGCCACTCTCTCACTCCATCCCAGCTTACCCTTCCCCCTCCCCGTGTCGTCAAGTCCATTCTCAACATCTGCATCTTTATTCCTGTCCTGCCCCTAGGTTCTTCAGAACCATTTTTTTTTAGATTCCATATATATGTGTTAGCATACAGTATTTGTTTTTCTCTTTCTGACTTACTTCACTCTGTATGACAGACTCTAGATCCATCCACCTCACTACAAATAACTCAATTTTGTTTCTTTTTGTGGCTGAGTAATATTCCATTGTATATATGTGCCACATCTTCTAGATAGCTAGTGGGAAGCAGCCACATAGCACAGGGAGATCAGCTCGGTGCTTTGTGACCACCTAGAGGGGTGGGATAGGGAGGATGGGAGGGAGACACAAGAGGGAGGAGATATGGGTATATATGTATAAGTATAGCTGATTCACTTTGTTATAAAGCAGAAACTAATGCACCATTGTAAAGCAATTATACTCCAATAAAGATGTTAAAAAAAATCTTCGAGGAAAACATCATCTCTTTATACATCGTTGTGTAAGGCTCAGATTTGGAGTTTGTGAGCAGATCCAATGTTGCTTTTTGTGAAAAGTCTTGGTCCTACCATCATATATTCCTACAGCCTTTTTCTGGGATGAGAAGATATGGTTCTACAAATAGCTTAGAAGGCAAGTCGGATTCTTCTGTTTTCAGGACAAGCATTAATTAATCCACAAAATGCTTTTATTTAAATGACACTTCTTTTAACCAAACGGTTAAGCAGTGGAAGTTGTAGTGAATTCCAACAGACCACTCTCAGCTCTCCAGAGATTGATTGTACCTTCATTTATAGCTATGAGGTAGTTAAATGAATTAAGATAGGTCAAGTTCTTAGAATAGTGTCTGACATACTATAAATGCTATATGAGTGTTCACCATTACTGTGAAGGTACCTTATACATATCGATTGCACATGCAAGAGAAATAACTGTCATTAACTACAAACAATTGTTCCTGTTGGGAAAGAGTGCTGGTGGTGAGCCTCATTCTCAGTGATCTTGAAGGGTCAATGGGAGGTGATTAATGGCAGGAATCTCAAAAGATGATTCCATAAAACAAATGCCAGGACATCAATCCTCATGATTAAGAATCTCTGATTATGTATTTTTAACATAATTAGTCCTCAAATTGCAGGAATCTTAGTTTCCTTTTGAGCGTAAGTCATAACAATAAGCCTCTTCTCAAGGCAGTTTACAAAAGAGTGTCTCATGTATTTTCTCATTTGATCATCACAACAAACCTATGCAGTCAGTAGGAAACTAAAATAGAGCAAAATGTTGGTGCAACTGTGTGGAGTATACTACCTGTCTTATAATTTCTGCCTTCACATTTGGTGAAAATTTAAGGGTAGAATTGGATTTTTTTCCCTTACATATTATGTTAGCATTTTGTTATGTCATTACATAAAAATAAGTTGCTGGTTCTGAATGTAATCCAATTAAAGTCCTGAGATTTTTGAAAATATTTATGAATGCTTAGTTTTCATTGCTTTGCTATTTATAAGAGCATTTTCTACAATTGTGGATAACAGTGGCCATCCTATAGTAAAAATGTCATAGTTTATGATGTTCTAGGTCAAAAACAAAAGCCCAGACCTTCAAAGCCATAGTGAAGTGGATGAATTTATCAGATAATATTTATCAGATAATTCAGAATCCCTCATTCTTCTCACTTTCATAGTTTTTTGCTGTATTGGGATAGATGATCGGTTTAAACTTCTACTATACCTCACCTGAGGAAATACGGGTTCCCAAATACTTTTATTTGCCCCAAATGTGTAGTATCTAGCAGATTCTCTGGCTAAATTTAAGTGCTCAGTATTTGTTGAATGTGTTTGAATATATCAGCCCGTGAGGACTTTAACCACGAATCGTGAAGAAGAGGTTATTAATCATTAAAGAACATGTTAATTGTTCTCCTTGAAATTGTAAATGTTTATACATCCGCAGTGCCTGGAGAAGATCTATAGCTTTCATCAGATCCTTCAAAGAGACTTTCTATTAAAAAATTTGTTAAGAAGGATAAGTAAAAGCACAATAGACCTAATCCCAAATCATCCCCATTTTGCATTGATACATACCAGAGAGTTAGAAGGAAACCAGTGTTATTTGGGTAACATCTTTCATAGTTAAATAACTTAATGTTACTTTCAAGTCTATGCTCAGATATTACCTTACCAAAGAAATCTCTCCTGACCAACCTTCATAAAACAGTAACTGCTTTCATTCTCTTACTATCACCCCACTTTATTTTTTTTAAGAATATAGCAGCAACTGAAATAATGGTTTTTTTTGTCTCTCCAAACTGCCTCCTTTATTAGAATGTATGAGCCATCATAATAGAGGCTTTGCATTGCTCATTCTCTTATCTTCAGAGCCTAAATCTGTGCCTGGGGAAATAGATGATCAATAAATATACGTTGATGACTACATGAACTAATGCTAAGAAAAACCTGTTAACTCTTGAGCAACCAAATGTGTATGAAGCTTAGTTAACAATCATGAAGTGACCAGTAAAATACAATAATCCATCAAAAACAATGTAATAAATAAGTATCACCTGTTTCAAAATGGGTATGAAGTGGTTAGATAACAATACTAGGTTCGTCTGCAGCTATAGATTTTGGTGTGGCTCATTGTGGGAGCCATTTTCAGCTCTTTCCAAGCTAAAAATATGCTTTAAAAATTAAAAGAAAATGGCTTCTATTGAAATTCTTGTATTGATTTAGTGGGGTCATAAAAAATGCAGAATTGAACAGAGAGACACATAAAGAATATATGACTCAAAGAGTACTGTGACTTGAAGGGGTACATTACTGCCTAAATAATGATGTGATTCCTGGCATGAAAAGTATCTATAGCAGGAATTTTGTAAAGTGCATTAAAGTAGAACAAACATTCAGAAATTTCACAACAAAATGGATCTAAGCAGTAGCTATGGCTAGAAATATACTAAGTGAAGAGTGTACTAGAAGTTTAAATTTTGAATTATTGTAGGTCAAAGAATTACAGTAAAATAAGTACACAGGCCTAAACTTAACAGAAAATATAGAGTCTATATGATGAGAACTATAAAACTTTCTTCAGAAAAACATAATAAAAGTTTAATAAATGGGGAACCATATTCTCATTGCAGTTTTATCAGATTTTGCTTTCTGTATTTTGAAGCTCTGCTATTAAGTGCATAAACATTTAGGGGTTTTTTTTTTTGTCTTCTTGTTGAATAAAACCCCTATCATTATAAAATGAAATTCTTCATCCTTAGTAATATTCTTTGCTCTGAAATGGACTCAATCACTCCAGTTTTCTTTTAATTCATGTTAGCATGGCATATTTTTTTCCATTCTTTTGTGCTTGTGTGTTTATATTTAGAGTGTGTTTTTTTCAGGGAGAATATAGTTGGGTCTTGCTTTGTATCCAATCTGAAAACCTCTGCCTTTTAACTGGGGTGTTTAGACAATTCAGATTCAATGTAATTATTGACATAGGTTTAAATTAACCATCTTACTATTTATTTTCTATTTGTTTAATCTCTTTCTGCCTTTTTTCTGCTAATTGATTTTTTTTATGGTTTATTTGTTTTGTTATTTTAGTGGTTGCTTTTGGATTGATAGTATATACATCTTTAACTTATCACAGCCAAGCTTCAAATGATATACCACTCAGTGTATACAATTATGTATAAAATGTATAAGAACTGTACTTTTACAATTTTTAATTATTTTTAGTTAGTCAAGAGATTTTAAAAAATAAGGATAAAAAAATCCTTACTATCTACACAAAATGTTGCCATTCCTAGTGTTCTTCTTTCCCTTGTATAGACCCAGATTGTCATCTGGTATATTTCCCTTTTGCCTGAAGGACTCACTTTGATATTTCTTGTAGTATGGGTCTGCTGCTGCTGAATTCTTTCAGCCTTTATATATCTGAAGTAGACTTTATTTTACCTTTATTTTTGCAAGATAGATTCTTAGAGGATAGAATTGTAAATTGATTTTTTTCCATCTTTTAGTATTTTAAAGATGTTGCTCCACTATCTTCTTACTTGCATAGTTTCTGACAAGAAATTGGCCGTCATCCTTATTTTTGTTTTTCTGTGTGCAGCAGATTTTTTTCCTTCTCACTGCTTTTAAGGTTTTATCACTGGTTTTGAGCAAGTTGTTTATCATATGCTGTGCTATGGCTTTCTTCAAGTATTTATGCTTATGGTACATTGTGCTTTTTGCATCTATAGGATTATAGTTTTCACCCAATATGGGAAATTTGTGGCCATTATTTCTTCAAAAGGTTTTCTATCTCCCCTTTGACAACTCCAATTACATATATATTAGACTGCTTTAACTTGTTCCATAAATCACTGTTGATTGTTTATTATTCTTATTTTAAAATTCTATTTTCTCTCTGTTTCATTTTAGATAGCTTTTATTGCTATGTCTTCAAGTTTATCACTCATTTTTTATAATATCTAATCAGTCATGAATTAATCCAATATATTTACCATCTCAAATATTATAGTTTTCATCTCTAGAAATCTAATTTGGGTCTGTTAAAATATCTTCTATGTTTCTACTAAACTTTTTGAACATGTGGAATGCAGTTATAATAACTATTTTAAAGTATATACTAATTCTAATACCAGTCAGGTTTGCTTTTCATGATCTGATTTTTCTTTACATTATTGGTTGTATTTTATTGTTTCTTTTCATGCCTGGTAATATTTGAATGGATGTCAGACATACATTTTACCTTTTTGGATGCTGGATATTTTTGCATTCCTATAAATATTCTTGAGCTTTGTTCTGGATAGCAGTTAAGGTAAGTGGAAACAGTTTTATCTTGGATGTGCTTTTAAGATTTTTCAGTCAGAAGAAGAGCAATATTCAGCCTGGGGCTAATTATTCCACATTACTGAGGGAAGACACTTACTATGATCCTCAATACACCATGAATCATGAGGTTTTCCTGTCTGGCTGGTGGATGCAGGCACCATTCCCAGCCCTGTGTGAGCACTGTATACCGTTACTCCCAATCCTTTATGGTGGTGCTCTTCCTAGTCTTGTGTAGTTTTCTAACATACTGTTTAATAGCAGCTGAATACTTGAGGGGGACCTTCTATGGATTTCTGGAGTTTTCTCTCTGTGCAGCTCTCTCATCTCTAGTGCTCTGTTCTGCAAACTCAAGCTGCCTGGATCCCTTCAGACTCTCAGCTGTGTTTTTTCAACTTACAGAGTTTGCCAGTCTCTACCTGTGTTCTTCCTCCCCCTTGTTGAAATCTGGAACTCTCTCAATACATTAAGCTTGAGAAATCATAGACCTCAACTAGTTTAATTCCCACCTCACAAGGATTATTGTATTTCCTTGTAAGGAATATTATATTTCATTGTCTATATACAGTGTCTTGACAACCATTGTTTCATATATTTTTGTATATTTTTTCACAATTGCTTCAAGCGGGAC